>NW_028276092.1:27500-40000 GCF_052056855.1 Sturnus vulgaris | reverse complement strand
CATCACACAGCCTGGGACGGTAAAGATGTTCCTTCCCCGGCAAGCGGAAGGAGCGACACCTCGCCTGCGACGGGAAGCGAATTGGACAGGAGACCGCCCTGCTCGAGGGACCGGACACCACCGAGACTTCGCCCGGAGGAGCCGGCCCGCCGGGGGCCCTTTCCGACGCGACCCGAAAAGCCTCATCGATCGGACGGGGACAGAAAGAAAAGCAGCCGCGGGGCAACGGGGAGCCCCCGCGGCCGCGGGTTCCTGGGACAACGGCAACGGAGCAGGGCTCCAACATGCGTGCGAGCGGGACACGTCCCCGAGAGGCCCTCCCTTGGCGCCGCCGAGCCTCCCCGACGCTCCCTAGGCCCCCGACGCCGGCGGGCCGCTTGCAACCTTCGGGATCGATCACGCAGCAGAGGAAGAGAGCGGGGGGTGCCGCCACCCGCCCGCGGGCCGCAAGACAACGGAAAACGGAGCAGCTGCCACCGACCACGCCGCGGGCCACCGGCTTTCGCCCGCCTCGCAGCGATCGGCTTCCCACCCGGAAAAAAAGCCGGGGGGAAGGGCAAGCCACCGCACCAAAAAAAAAACTAAAAAAAAAAGCACGCCATGCGTCGCACGACCCGTGCTAGCCACGGGGGTCACGAGCCAGGGGTGGGGGCGAGAACGCGCCTCTCAACTCCTCCCGTAAAACCCCTCCAACCACCGGACATACGGTCTCTTTTCTCACTCGCCAACACAGCCAGCCCTTCTCTCTCGCCTTTCGCTTTCGCTTCGGTGGCGGCCCGTGACCCTTCGTCAGCGCGCGCTTCTCGGTGCCGCGGCTTAGGGCCGCGAGAGAAAAAGAACGGAGGCCGGGCGGGCACCCCCACACTGCCCCGCACACCGGCACGCTTTAATAAAAAAGAACGGAGCCGCTCGCAAAACCCAGCCCCCGCCGGCAACGGCAACCACGGCAGCCGGGGCAGGCCAGACACCACGGGCCGCCCCGGCACGGTGCCTCGATCGCGCCCGGCCGATACCGAGAAAGGGCGAGGCGCCGCCGCCCCGCCCACGACACACTCTCGGGGGCTCACTCGCTCGCTCGCTCTCTGTTGGGTTGCGGGGTCCGTCCTGGGGGGGGGGACACGGCCGGCCACCGCGGCCGACCGCCGCCCCGGAAAAATTCTGCCCGCTACACGCGGGTCCCCGGCTTAGGGCCGAGGAAGGGGGACGACTTCAACAACACACGGCAGGGCCGGACACTCCCGTCACCGAGCCCCCCTTCGCAGGCAAGCAAGCGAAGCCGAGAGGCGAGGCCACACGCCCCACTGCATGTCCCCCGCTGCCCTTTCGATACGGACACAACTCTGGCAACACAGGTCGGGAGCGGGAAACGAGGCGCAGCCAACCTCGGCCAAGCGAGCCACGCCCGGGGGGCTCTCGGGGAGGGGGGCCAGGGAAAGCCCGGGCAGGCTCAACACAACCCCGGGCCGGCCCCACAGAAATCCAGCCCCGGCTGCCGGCCACCAGCGTGCACCGGGACCGACAGCCGAAGAAATGCCGCACCCGGCGAGCGGGCGGGGCCCCGGCTTAAGGCCGGGCAGAAAAGGGGCGAGGCGCCGCCGCCTCGCCCGCCACCATCCCCGGGGGAGCGAGCAGGCGCCCGGCTCCCCGTTGTCACGAAACCGGCAGCAGCCGGGCCGGAGCGGGACACACTCGCGGCTTTCTCGCCCTCTCTCTGGGCCTTTTTCTCGCTTCTCCCCCGCCTGGAACAACGCAGCCTCGCCTGGGCCGGGGGAGCGCGGTGGCTCTCGGATCGCATCGCTCTCTCTGGGGGCTTTCTCGCTTCTCCCCCGGACTGAACACGCAGCCTCGGCCTGGGCCGGGGAGCGGCTCTCGGATCGCATCGGTCTCTCTGGGGGCTTTCTCGCTTCTCCCCCGACTGAGCACGCAGCCTCGCCTGGGCCGGGGAGCGGCTCTCGGATCGCATCGGTCTCTCTCTCTGGGCTAACCTGTCCCAGTCGAACTGGGTAAGACGGGAAGCCGGACGAAGCCACGCGACTCGCCCCGACATCGGCGGTGTTCTTCTGGCCCTGGCGACCGCACGCGCGTCCGCCCTTCTCCGCCACGGACACAGGCACGGCAACAGCCTGTGGGGATACGGCCCGTCACCTCGTTCCCATAATACGGACAGATGGGCCCGAAGCGGCGGAGGCCGGAAAGAGAACCGATGTACGTGACCGAGGGGGCGCAGTGGCGCACGCCGCCTTCTACGATGACATAGCCGGAGGCAGCGAGAAACAGCGACCCCTTGGAGTACTTCCAGGCCGGCGGCGGACAACAGGTCTACCAGCCATGAAACGGGCAACAGGTCTACCGACGGCTTGCTGCGGACAACAGGTCTACCCAGCCATGAAACGGGCAACAGGTCTACCAAGCTGCGGACACCAGGTCTACCCAGGGCATGCTGCGGACACCAGGTCTACCCACGGCTTGCTGCGGACAACAGGTCTACCCAGCTGCGGACAACAGGTCTACCCAGGGCATGAAACGGGCAACAGGTCTACCAAGCTGCGGACACCAGGTCTACCCAGGGCATGCTGCGGACACCAGGTCTACCCACGGCTTGCTGCGGACAACAGGTCTACCCAGCCATGAAACGGGCAACAGGTCTACCAAGCTGCGGACACCAGGTCTACCCAGGGCATGCTGCGGACACCAGGTCTACCCACGGCTTGCTGCGGACACCAGGTCTACCCAGCCATGAAACGGGCAACAGGTCTACCAAGCTGCGGACACCAGGTCTACCCAGGGCATGCTGCGGACACCAGGTCTACCCACTCAATGCTGCGGACAACAGGTCTACCCAGCCATGAAACGGGCAACAGGTCTACCAAGCTGCGGACACCAGGTCTACCCAGGGCATGCTGCGGACACCAGGTCTACCCAGCCATGAAACGGGCAACAGGTCTACTCACGGCTTGCTGCGGACAACAGGTCTACCCAGCCATGAAACGGGCAACAGGTCTACCAAGCTGCGGACAACAGGTCTACCCAGGGCATGCTGCGGACACCAGGTCTACCCACTCAATGCTGCGGACAACAGGTCTACCCAGGCATGAATCGGGCAACAGGTCTACCAAGCTCCGGACACCAGGTCTACCCACGGCTTGCTGCGGACAACAGGTCTACCCAGCCATGAAACGGGCAACAGGTCTACCAAGCTGCGGACAACAGGTCTACCCAGGGCATGCTGCGGACACCAGGTCTACCCACTCAATGCTGCGGACAACAGGTCTACCCAGGCATGAATCGGGCAACAGGTCTACCAAGCTCCGGACACCAGGTCTACCCACGGCTTGCTGCGGACACCAGGTCTACCCAGCCATGAAACGGGCAACAGGTCTACCAAGCTGCGGACACCAGGTCTACCCAGGGCATGCTGCGGACACCAGGTCTACCCACGGCTTGCTGCGGACACCAGGTCTACCCAGCCATGAAACGGGCAACAGGTCTACCAAGCTGCGGACACCAGGTCTACCCAGGGCATGCTGCGGACACCAGGTCTACCCACGGCTTGCTGCGGACACCAGGTCTACCCAGCCATGAAACGGGCAACAGGTCTACCAAGCTGCGGACACCAGGTCTACCCAGGGCATGCTGCGGACACCAGGTCTACCCACGGCTTGCTGCGGACAACAGGTCTACCCAGCTGCGGACAACAGGTCTACCCAGGGCATGAAACGGGCAACAGGTCTACCAAGCTGCGGACACCAGGTCTACCCAGGGCATGCTGCGGACACCAGGTCTACCCACGGCTTGCTGCGGACAACAGGTCTACCCAGCCATGAAACGGGCAACAGGTCTACCAAGCTGCGGACACCAGGTCTACCCAGGGCATGCTGCGGACACCAGGTCTACCCACGGCTTGCTGCGGACACCAGGTCTACCCAGCCATGAAACGGGCAACAGGTCTACCAAGCTGCGGACACCAGGTCTACCCAGGGCATGCTGCGGACACCAGGTCTACCCACGGCTTGCTGCGGACAACAGGTCTACCCAGCCATGAAACGGGCAACAGGTCTACCAAGCTGCGGACACCAGGTCTACCCAGGGCATGCTGCGGACACCAGGTCTACCCAGCCATGAAACGGGCAACAGGTCTACTCACGGCTTGCTGCGGACAACAGGTCTACCCAGCCATGAAACGGGCAACAGGTCTACCAAGCTGCGGACAACAGGTCTACCCAGGGCATGCTGCGGACACCAGGTCTACCCACTCAATGCTGCGGACAACAGGTCTACCCAGGCATGAATCGGGCAACAGGTCTACCAAGCTCCGGACACCAGGTCTACCCACGGCTTGCTGCGGACAACAGGTCTACCCAGCCATGAAACGGGCAACAGGTCTACCAAGCTGCGGACACCAGGTCTACCCAGGGCATGCTGCGGACACCAGGTCTACCCACTCAATGCTGCGGACAACAGGTCTACCCAGGCATGAATCGGGCAACAGGTCTACCAAGCTCCGGACCCCAGGTCTACCCACGGCTTGCTGCGGACACCAGGTCTACCCAGCCATGAAACGGGCAACAGGTCTACCAAGCTGCGGACACCAGGTCTACCCAGGGCATGCTGCGGACACCAGGTCTACCCACGGCTTGCTGCGGACACCAGGTCTACCCAGCCATGAAACGGGCAACAGGTCTACCAAGCTGCGGACACCAGGTCTACCCAGGGCATGCTGCGGACACCAGGTCTACCCACGGCTTGCTGCGGACACCAGGTCTACCCAGCCATGAAACGGGCAACAGGTCTACCAAGCTGCGGACACCAGGTCTACCCAGGGCATGCTGCGGACACCAGGTCTACCCAGCCATGAAACGGGCAACAGGTCTACTCACGGCTTGCTGCGGACACCAGGTCTACCCAGCCATGAAACGGGCAACAGGTCTACCAAGCTGCGGACAACAGGTCTACCCAGGGCATGCTGCGGACACCAGGTCTACCCACTCAATGCTGCGGACAACAGGTCTACCCAGGCATGAATCGGGCAACAGGTCTACCAAGCTCCGGACACCAGGTCTACCCACGGCTTGCTGCGGACAACAGGTCTACCCAGCCATGAAACGGGCAACAGGTCTACCAAGCTGCGGACACCAGGTCTACCCAGGGCATGCTGCGGACACCAGGTCTACCCAGCCATGAAACGGGCAACAGGTCTACTCACGGCTTGCTGCGGACACCAGGTCTACCCAGCCATGAAACGGGCAACAGGTCTACCAAGCTGCGGACACCAGGTCTACCCAGGGCATGCTGCGGACACCAGGTCTACCCACTCAATGCTGCGGACAACAGGTCTACCCAGGCATGAATCGGGCAACAGGTCTACCAAGCTCCGGACACCAGGTCTACCCACGGCTTGCTGCGGACAACAGGTCTACCCAGCCATGAAACGGGCAACAGGTCTACCAAGCTGCGGACACCAGGTCTACCCAGGGCATGCTGCGGACACCAGGTCTACCCACGGCTTGCTGCGGACACCAGGTCTACCCAGCCATGAAACGGGCAACAGGTCTACCAAGCTGCGGACACCAGGTCTACCCAGGGCATGCTGCGGACAACAGGTCTACCCAGCCATGAAACGGGCAACAGGTCTACTCACGGCTTGCTGCGGACAACAGGTCTACCCAGCCATGAAACGGGCAACAGGTCTACCAAGCTGCGGACAACAGGTCTACCCAGGGCATGCTGCGGACACCAGGTCTACCCACTCAATGCTGCGGACAACAGGTCTACCCAGGCATGAATCGGGCAACAGGTCTACCAAGCTCCGGACACCAGGTCTACCCACGGCTTGCTGCGGACAACAGGTCTACCCAGCCATGAAACGGGCAACAGGTCTACCAAGCTGCGGACACCAGGTCTACCCAGGGCATGCTGCGGACACCAGGTCTACCCAGCCATGAAACGGGCAACAGGTCTACTCACGGCTTGCTGCGGACAACAGGTCTACCCAGCCATGAAACGGGCAACAGGTCTACCAAGCTGCGGACACCAGGTCTACCCAGGGCATGCTGCGGACACCAGGTCTACCCACTCAATGCTGCGGACAACAGGTCTACCCAGGCATGAATCGGGCAACAGGTCTACCAAGCTCCGGACACCAGGTCTACCCACGGCTTGCTGCGGACAACAGGTCTACCCAGCCATGAAACGGGCAACAGGTCTACCAAGCTGCGGACACCAGGTCTACCCAGGGCATGCTGCGGACACCAGGTCTACCCAGCCATGAAACGGGCAACAGGTCTACTCACGGCTTGCTGCGGACACCAGGTCTACCCAGCCATGAAACGGGCAACAGGTCTACCAAGCTGCGGACACCAGGTCTACCCAGGGCATGCTGCGGACACCAGGTCTACCCAGCCATGAAACGGGCAACAGGTCTACTCACGGCTTGCTGCGGACACCAGGTCTACCCAGCCATGAAACGGGCAACAGGTCTACCAAGCTGCGGACACCAGGTCTACCCAGGGCATGCTGCGGACACCAGGTCTACCCACGGCTTGCTGCGGACAACAGGTCTACCCAGGCATGAATCGGGCAACAGGTCTACCAAGCTGCGGACACCAGGTCTACCCAGGGCATGCTGCGGACACCAGGTCTACCCACGGCTTGCTGCGGACACCAGGTCTACCCAGCCATGAAACGGGCAACAGGTCTACCAAGCTGCGGACACCAGGTCTACCCAGGGCATGCTGCGGACACCAGGTCTACCCACTCAATGCTGCGGACAACAGGTCTACCCAGCCATGAATCGGGCAACAGGTCTACCAAGCTGCGGACACCAGGTCTACCCACGGCTTGCTGCGGACACCAGGTCTACCCAGCCATGAAACGGGCACCAGGTCTACTCACGGCTTGCTGCGGACACCAAGTCTACCCAGCCATGAAACGGGCAACAGGTCTACCAAGCTGCGGACACCAGGTCTACCCAGCCATGAAACGGGCAACAGGTCTACCAACTCAATGCTGCGGACAACAGGTCTACCCAGCCATGAAACGGGCAACAGGTCTACCAAGCTGCGGACACCAGGTCTACCCACGGCTTGCTGCGGACACCAGGTCTACCAACTCAATGCTGCGGACACCAGGTCTACCCAGCCATGAAACGGGCAACAGGTCTACCAAGCTGCGGACACCAGGTCTACCCAGGGCATGCTGCGGACACCAGGTCTACCCAGCCATGAAACGGGCAACAGGTCTACCAAGCTGCGGACACCAGGTCTACCCAGGGCATGCTGCGGACACCAGGTCTACCCAGCCATGAAACGGGCAACAGGTCTACTCACGGCTTGCTGCGGACACCAGGTCTACCCAGCCATGAAACGGGCAACAGGTCTACCAAGCTGCGGACACCAGGTCTACCCAGGGCATGCTGCGGACACCAGGTCTACCCAGCCATGAAACGGGCAACAGGTCTACTCACGGCTTGCTGCGGACACCAGGTCTACCCAGCCATGAATCGGGCAACAGGTCTACCAAGCTGCGGACAACAGGTCTACCCAGGGCATGCTGCGGACACCAGGTCTACCAACTCAATGCTGCGGACACCAGGTCTACCCAGCCATGAAACGGGCAACAGGTCTACCAAGCTGCGGACACCAGGTCTACCCAGGGTATGTAGCGGACACCAGGTCTACCAACTCAATGCTGCGGACACCAGGTCTACCCAGCCATGAAACGGGCAACAGGTCTACCAAGCTGCGGACACCAGGTCTACCCAGGGCATGCTGCGGACAACAGGTCTACCCAGCCATGAAACGGGCAACAGGTCTACTCACGGCTTGCTGCGGACAACAGGTCTACCCAGCCATGAAACGGGCAACAGGTCTACCAAGCTGCGGACACCAGGTCTACCCAGGGCATGCTGCGGACACCAGGTCTACCCAGCCATGAAACGGGCAACAGGTCTACTCACGGCTTGCTGCGGACACCAGGTCTACCCAGCCATGAAACGGGCAACAGGTCTACCAAGCTGCGGACACCAGGTCTACCCAGCCATGAAACGGGCAACAGGTCTACCAAGCTGCGGACACCAGGTCTACCCACGGCTTGCTGCGGACAACAGGTCTACCCAGCCATGAAACGGGCAACAGGTCTACCAAGCTGCGGACACCAGGTCTACCCAGGGCATGCTGCGGACACCAGGTCTACCCAGCCATGAAACGGGCAACAGGTCTACTCACGGCTTGCTGCGGACACCAGGTCTACCCAGCCATGAAACGGGCAACAGGTCTACCAAGCTGCGGACACCAGGTCTACCCAGGGCATGCTGCGGACACCAGGTCTACCCACTCAATGCTGCGGACAACAGGTCTACCCAGCCATGAAACGGGCAACAGGTCTACCAAGCTGCGGACACCAGGTCTACCCAGGGCATGCTGCGGACACCAGGTCTACCAACTCAATGCTGCGGACAACAGGTCTACCCAGCCATGAAACGGGCAACAGGTCTACCAAGCTGCGGACACCAGGTCTACCCACGGCTTGCTGCGGACACCAGGTCTACCCAGCCATGAAACGGGCAACAGGTCTACCAAGCTGCGGACACCAGGTCTACCCAGGGCATGCTGCGGACACCAGGTCTACCCACGGCTTGCTGCGGACAACAGGTCTACCCACTCCAAGCTGCGGACACCAGGTCTAACTACTCCATTACGCGGACAACAGGTCTACCCACTCCATGCGGCGGACAACATGTCTACCCGCTCCATGCTGCGGACACCAGGTCTGCCCACGCCGTGATGCGGACCACAGGTCTACCTTCGCCATGCTGCACGCAGCCCGGGTCGCACCGGAGCTAGGTAGACCCGGTCGCCGCGGCCGTCGCAGCGCCCTCGCCCTCGACGGCGGACCCACGCCGCCGGTCCCGGAGGCGGGTAGACCTGGTCGCCGCGGCCACGGCGGCCGCCCATCCCGGAGCCCAGTAGACCTGGCCGCCGCGGGACCGGCCAAGTTTCCCGGAGTCGTGTAGACCTGGTCGTCGCGGCCACGGCCGCCGCCGCTGCGCCTTCGCCGGCGACGGCGGTCCCACGCCACCGGCCCCGGAGCCGCGTCGACCTGGCCGCCGCGGGACGGGCCACGTTTCGCGGATCCGGGTAGACGAGGCATCCTTGTACCATCTCGGAGCCGGGGAAACCCCACAGCCTCTTAACGCTCCGGAGCCCAAGTGCTCCAGCAGCCTTGCCCCGCCCGGCAGAATCGATTTCAAGACCAAGACATATTTTCGACAACATTTTATTTCATCATTTCATTTCATTTCATTTCTTTTCATTTCATTTTATTATTTTATTTTATTTCGTTTTGTTTTGTTTTGTTTTGATTTGATTTGATTTGTTTCATTTCCTCTTTGCCTTTTTTGAATGATTGCCTCTTCTATTTACTCGGAAAGAAAATCTTTTCCGGAAAACAAAACTCTTGCCAAATCTTATTTGTGATCCCTTTGGGCCCACAGCCGAGCTGACGGAGGGCCTGTGCCCGGTTCTCGCCCTGCTGACACACTGACCCCCCCAAACGGCGTCCTCCCTACCCCACGCCTCCTCCCCCGTCCCCCAGAGACCCTACCTACAGAGCCCCCCCCCACCACAAAACAGAACCTCACGGGCCGCAGCACAGCCAGGGGAAGCACGTACGTGCAGCGAAACTCGGCCCAAAGCCGCCGCGCCCTGGCACAACTCGCCCTGCCCCTTCCCGCCCCACGGAGGCGGCTGCATCGAGGCGACCGGCGCCGCCGTCGGCAAGCGGGTGGCCGCTTTCGGGCCGGTTCTTCCGCGGAAGGTCTGCAGAGCTCTTGGGGCCTCGGCGCGGGTTTGGGGGGCCGTGAGGGCTCGCTGTCGAGGCGCCCGGGGCCGGCACGAAGCCGCCTGCCCTCTCCCTGTCCCTGCCCCGTCTTCCGCAGCCACCCATTAACGCTGGGGGCGAGCCCGCCCTCCGCCATCAACCTCCCATGCAGCGCTTTCAGACTTTCCCCGCCCCTGCCCATTGTCGGCTGGGGGCGCCCTGCCCCCCGCCGTCAGCCTCCCTGGCAGCGCTTTCAGACTCTCTCGGGCCCCTGCCCATTGTCGGCTGGGGGCGCCCCGCCCCCCGCCCTCAGCCTCCCTGGCAGCGCTTTCAGACTGCCTCGGGCCCTGCCCATTGTCGGTTGGGGGCGCCCCGCCCCCCGCCCTCAGCCTCCCTGGCAGCGCTTTCAGACTGCCTCGGGCCCTGCCCATTGTCGGTTGGGGGCGACCCCGCCCTCCGCCATCAGCCTCCCTGGCAGCGCTTTCAGACTGCCTCGGGCCCTGCCCATTGTCGGTTGGGGGCGACCCCGCCCTCCGCCATCAGCCTCCCTGGCAGCACTTTCAGCCTCTTCCTGCCCCCGCCCACGGTCCCACCGGGCAGTTTACACGGCGGCGGCGGGAGGCTGATGCCGAGGTCGGCAGGCGGAGAGCCTGGTGCACAAGCAGGGATGGCGGCGGGATGATTGGCGCCGTCTGTCCCTGGTCAAAGAAGCTCTCTGTTCAGCTTTCTCGGAGCCTTTTGCTTTGGTGGCGTTCCTTCCTCCTCCGCCCCGGCGCCGCTCAAGCCTGCGGCAGGGCGGCAGCGCGGCGGGTGGGCGGCCGGGGGGAGGGGGGAGGGGGGGGGGGAGGGAGGGAGCGCGCGAGCGAGCGAGCGAGCGAGCGAGCGCGCTGCAGAAATGAAGCCCGGAGCAGGGCCGCGGTCCATTCGAGCACGGGGAGGGGGCGCGACAACGCTGCCTGCTCCTGTCGGGGAGCGCTTGGGGAAGTGGGGTGCCGGCACCATGACGGCGGAGCGGACAGGGGCCGCGGCTGGGGAAGAGGCCGGCGGAGCTCGCCAGTGGATGCTGGCGCACGGAGCCGGCAGGGACACCTGGGCACGGCTGGGACCGAAAGTCGCCCGCCTTCACGCCCCGCCTTTCGCCGGGGGGAAGAAGACGCGAGAGCAGGGCTGCCTGCTGGGCTGCCAGTGCCCGCGGTCATGCCGGACGTGCAGGCCGACCGCCGAAGGCGTGCTCGCCGCTGCAGAGACGACAAGGGGGCCGCGCGTCCGATGGAAGAGACGGGGCGCCATCGCGCGGCGGCCGGGCTGCAAGGCCGGCCGACGGTAACAGGACTACCACGCCGCGGGTGGCCAGAGACAAAGACCGGCCGAGGGCAACAGGTCTACCCAGCATTATGCCGGCCGGTACCAGGGCCGGCCGAGGGCAACAGGTCTACCCAGCATTAGGCCAGCCGGAAAGACGGCCGGCAGAGGGCAACAGGTCTACCCAGCATTCGGCCGTCAGGTACAAAGGCCGGCCGAGGGCAACAGGTCTACCCAGCATTCGGCTGGCCGGTAACACGGCCGGCCGAGGGCAACAGGTCTACCCAGCATTCGGCCGTCAGGTACAAAGGCCGGCCGAGGGCAACAGGTCTACCCAGCATTAGGCCGCCACGTCCAAAGGCCGGCCGAGGGCAACAGGTCTACCCAGCATTAGGCCGCCACGTCCAAAGGCCGGCCGAGGGCAACAGGTCTACCCAGCATTCGGCCACCACGTACAAAGGCCGGCCGAGGGCAACAGGTCTACCCAGCATTCGGCTGGCCGGTAACACGGCGGGCCGAGGGCAACAGGTCTACCCAGCATTAGGCCGGCCGGTAACACTGCCGGCCGAGGGCAACAGGTCTACCCAGCATTCGGCCGCCACGTCCAAAGGCCGGCCGAGGGCAACAGGTCTACCCAGCATTAGGCCGCCACGTCCAAAGGCCGGCCGAGGGCAACAGGTCTACCCAGCATTCGGCCGCCACGTCCAAAGGCCAGCCGAGGGCAACAGGTCTACCCAGCATTAGGCCGGCCGGTAACACGGCCGGCCGAGGGCAACAGGTCTACCCAGCATTAGGCCGCCAGGTACAAAGGCCGGCCGAGGGCAACAGGTCTACCCAGCATTCGGCCGCCACGTCCAAAGGCCGGCCGAGGGCAACAGGTCTACCCAGCATTCGGCCGCCACGTCCAAAGGCCGGCCGAGGGCAACAGGTCTACCCAGCATTCGGCCGCCACGTCCAAAGGCCGGCCGAGGGCAACAGGTCTACCCAGCATTAGGCCGGCCGGTAACACGGCCGGCCGAGGGCAACAGGTCTACCCAGCATTAGGCCGCCACGTCCAAAGGCCGGCCGAGGGCAACAGGTCTACCCAGCATTAGGCCGCCACGTCCAAAGGCCGGCCGAGGGCAACAGGTCTACCCAGCATTCGGCCGCCACGTCCAAAGGCCGGCCGAGGGCAACAGGTCTACCCAGCATTAGGCCGCCACGTCCAAAGGCCGGCCGAGGGCAACAGGTCTACCCAGCATTCGGCCGCCACGTCCAAAGGCCGGCCGAGGGCAACAGGTCTACCCAGCATTAGGCCGCCACGTCCAAAGGCCGGCCGAGGGCAACAGGTCTACCCAGCATTAGGCCGGCCGGCAGAGGGCAACAGGTCTACCCAGCATTCG
>NW_028276092.1:0-12500 GCF_052056855.1 Sturnus vulgaris | reverse complement strand
TCGATCACGCAGCAGAGGAAGAGAGCGGGGGGTGCCGCCACCCGCCCGCGGGCCGCAAGACAACGGAAAACGGAGCAGCTGCCACCGACCACGCCGCGGGCCACCGGCTTTCGCCCGCCTCGCAGCGATCGGCTTCCCACCCGGAAAAAAAGCCGGGGGGAAGGGCAAGCCACCGCACCAAAAAAAAAACTAAAAAAAAAAGCACGCCATGCGTCGCACGACCCGTGCTAGCCACGGGGGTCACGAGCCAGGGGTGGGGGCGAGAACGCGCCTCTCAACTCCTCCCGTAAAACCCCTCCAACCACCGGACATACGGTCTCTTTTCTCACTCGCCAACACAGCCAGCCCTTCTCTCTCGCCTTTCGCTTTCGCTTCGGTGGCGGCCCGTGACCCTTCGTCAGCGCGCGCTTCTCGGTGCCGCGGCTTAGGGCCGCGAGAGAAAAAGAACGGAGGCCGGGCGGGCACCCCCACACTGCCCCGCACACCGGCACGCTTTAATAAAAAAGAACGGAGCCGCTCGCAAAACCCAGCCCCCGCCGGCAACGGCAACCACGGCAGCCGGGGCAGGCCAGACACCACGGGCCGCCCCGGCACGGTGCCTCGATCGCGCCCGGCCGATACCGAGAAAGGGCGAGGCGCCGCCGCCCCGCCCACGACACACTCTCGGGGGCTCACTCGCTCGCTCGCTCTCTGTTGGGTTGCGGGGTCCGTCCTGGGGGGGGGGACACGGCCGGCCACCGCGGCCGACCGCCGCCCCGGAAAAATTCTGCCCGCTACACGCGGGTCCCCGGCTTAGGGCCGAGGAAGGGGGACGACTTCAACAACACACGGCAGGGCCGGACACTCCCGTCACCGAGCCCCCCTTCGCAGGCAAGCAAGCGAAGCCGAGAGGCGAGGCCACACGCCCCACTGCATGTCCCCCGCTGCCCTTTCGATACGGACACAACTCTGGCAACACAGGTCGGGAGCGGGAAACGAGGCGCAGCCAACCTCGGCCAAGCGAGCCACGCCCGGGGGGCTCTCGGGGAGGGGGGCCAGGGAAAGCCCGGGCAGGCTCAACACAACCCCGGGCCGGCCCCACAGAAATCCAGCCCCGGCTGCCGGCCACCAGCGTGCACCGGGACCGACAGCCGAAGAAATGCCGCACCCGGCGAGCGGGCGGGGCCCCGGCTTAAGGCCGGGCAGAAAAGGGGCGAGGCGCCGCCGCCTCGCCCGCCACCATCCCCGGGGGAGCGAGCAGGCGCCCGGCTCCCCGTTGTCACGAAACCGGCAGCAGCCGGGCCGGAGCGGGACACACTCGCGGCTTTCTCGCCCTCTCTCTGGGCCTTTTTCTCGCTTCTCCCCCGCCTGGAACAACGCAGCCTCGCCTGGGCCGGGGGAGCGCGGTGGCTCTCGGATCGCATCGCTCTCTCTGGGGGCTTTCTCGCTTCTCCCCCGGACTGAACACGCAGCCTCGGCCTGGGCCGGGGAGCGGCTCTCGGATCGCATCGGTCTCTCTGGGGGCTTTCTCGCTTCTCCCCCGACTGAGCACGCAGCCTCGCCTGGGCCGGGGAGCGGCTCTCGGATCGCATCGGTCTCTCTCTCTGGGCTAACCTGTCCCAGTCGAACTGGGTAAGACGGGAAGCCGGACGAAGCCACGCGACTCGCCCCGACATCGGCGGTGTTCTTCTGGCCCTGGCGACCGCACGCGCGTCCGCCCTTCTCCGCCACGGACACAGGCACGGCAACAGCCTGTGGGGATACGGCCCGTCACCTCGTTCCCATAATACGGACAGATGGGCCCGAAGCGGCGGAGGCCGGAAAGAGAACCGATGTACGTGACCGAGGGGGCGCAGTGGCGCACGCCGCCTTCTACGATGACATAGCCGGAGGCAGCGAGAAACAGCGACCCCTTGGAGTACTTCCAGGCCGGCGGCGGACAACAGGTCTACCAGCCATGAAACGGGCAACAGGTCTACCGACGGCTTGCTGCGGACAACAGGTCTACCCAGCCATGAAACGGGCAACAGGTCTACCAAGCTGCGGACACCAGGTCTACCCAGGGCATGCTGCGGACACCAGGTCTACCCACGGCTTGCTGCGGACAACAGGTCTACCCAGCTGCGGACAACAGGTCTACCCAGGGCATGAAACGGGCAACAGGTCTACCAAGCTGCGGACACCAGGTCTACCCAGGGCATGCTGCGGACACCAGGTCTACCCACGGCTTGCTGCGGACAACAGGTCTACCCAGCCATGAAACGGGCAACAGGTCTACCAAGCTGCGGACACCAGGTCTACCCAGGGCATGCTGCGGACACCAGGTCTACCCACGGCTTGCTGCGGACACCAGGTCTACCCAGCCATGAAACGGGCAACAGGTCTACCAAGCTGCGGACACCAGGTCTACCCAGGGCATGCTGCGGACACCAGGTCTACCCACTCAATGCTGCGGACAACAGGTCTACCCAGCCATGAAACGGGCAACAGGTCTACCAAGCTGCGGACACCAGGTCTACCCAGGGCATGCTGCGGACACCAGGTCTACCCAGCCATGAAACGGGCAACAGGTCTACTCACGGCTTGCTGCGGACAACAGGTCTACCCAGCCATGAAACGGGCAACAGGTCTACCAAGCTGCGGACAACAGGTCTACCCAGGGCATGCTGCGGACACCAGGTCTACCCACTCAATGCTGCGGACAACAGGTCTACCCAGGCATGAATCGGGCAACAGGTCTACCAAGCTCCGGACACCAGGTCTACCCACGGCTTGCTGCGGACAACAGGTCTACCCAGCCATGAAACGGGCAACAGGTCTACCAAGCTGCGGACAACAGGTCTACCCAGGGCATGCTGCGGACACCAGGTCTACCCACTCAATGCTGCGGACAACAGGTCTACCCAGGCATGAATCGGGCAACAGGTCTACCAAGCTCCGGACACCAGGTCTACCCACGGCTTGCTGCGGACACCAGGTCTACCCAGCCATGAAACGGGCAACAGGTCTACCAAGCTGCGGACACCAGGTCTACCCAGGGCATGCTGCGGACACCAGGTCTACCCACGGCTTGCTGCGGACACCAGGTCTACCCAGCCATGAAACGGGCAACAGGTCTACCAAGCTGCGGACACCAGGTCTACCCAGGGCATGCTGCGGACACCAGGTCTACCCACGGCTTGCTGCGGACACCAGGTCTACCCAGCCATGAAACGGGCAACAGGTCTACCAAGCTGCGGACACCAGGTCTACCCAGGGCATGCTGCGGACACCAGGTCTACCCACGGCTTGCTGCGGACAACAGGTCTACCCAGCTGCGGACAACAGGTCTACCCAGGGCATGAAACGGGCAACAGGTCTACCAAGCTGCGGACACCAGGTCTACCCAGGGCATGCTGCGGACACCAGGTCTACCCACGGCTTGCTGCGGACAACAGGTCTACCCAGCCATGAAACGGGCAACAGGTCTACCAAGCTGCGGACACCAGGTCTACCCAGGGCATGCTGCGGACACCAGGTCTACCCACGGCTTGCTGCGGACACCAGGTCTACCCAGCCATGAAACGGGCAACAGGTCTACCAAGCTGCGGACACCAGGTCTACCCAGGGCATGCTGCGGACACCAGGTCTACCCACGGCTTGCTGCGGACAACAGGTCTACCCAGCCATGAAACGGGCAACAGGTCTACCAAGCTGCGGACACCAGGTCTACCCAGGGCATGCTGCGGACACCAGGTCTACCCAGCCATGAAACGGGCAACAGGTCTACTCACGGCTTGCTGCGGACAACAGGTCTACCCAGCCATGAAACGGGCAACAGGTCTACCAAGCTGCGGACAACAGGTCTACCCAGGGCATGCTGCGGACACCAGGTCTACCCACTCAATGCTGCGGACAACAGGTCTACCCAGGCATGAATCGGGCAACAGGTCTACCAAGCTCCGGACACCAGGTCTACCCACGGCTTGCTGCGGACAACAGGTCTACCCAGCCATGAAACGGGCAACAGGTCTACCAAGCTGCGGACACCAGGTCTACCCAGGGCATGCTGCGGACACCAGGTCTACCCACTCAATGCTGCGGACAACAGGTCTACCCAGGCATGAATCGGGCAACAGGTCTACCAAGCTCCGGACACCAGGTCTACCCACGGCTTGCTGCGGACACCAGGTCTACCCAGCCATGAAACGGGCAACAGGTCTACCAAGCTGCGGACACCAGGTCTACCCAGGGCATGCTGCGGACACCAGGTCTACCCACGGCTTGCTGCGGACACCAGGTCTACCCAGCCATGAAACGGGCAACAGGTCTACCAAGCTGCGGACACCAGGTCTACCCAGGGCATGCTGCGGACACCAGGTCTACCCACGGCTTGCTGCGGACACCAGGTCTACCCAGCCATGAAACGGGCAACAGGTCTACCAAGCTGCGGACACCAGGTCTACCCAGGGCATGCTGCGGACACCAGGTCTACCCAGCCATGAAACGGGCAACAGGTCTACTCACGGCTTGCTGCGGACACCAGGTCTACCCAGCCATGAAACGGGCAACAGGTCTACCAAGCTGCGGACAACAGGTCTACCCAGGGCATGCTGCGGACACCAGGTCTACCCACTCAATGCTGCGGACAACAGGTCTACCCAGGCATGAATCGGGCAACAGGTCTACCAAGCTCCGGACACCAGGTCTACCCACGGCTTGCTGCGGACAACAGGTCTACCCAGCCATGAAACGGGCAACAGGTCTACCAAGCTGCGGACACCAGGTCTACCCAGGGCATGCTGCGGACACCAGGTCTACCCAGCCATGAAACGGGCAACAGGTCTACTCACGGCTTGCTGCGGACACCAGGTCTACCCAGCCATGAAACGGGCAACAGGTCTACCAAGCTGCGGACACCAGGTCTACCCAGGGCATGCTGCGGACACCAGGTCTACCCACTCAATGCTGCGGACAACAGGTCTACCCAGGCATGAATCGGGCAACAGGTCTACCAAGCTCCGGACACCAGGTCTAACCCACGGCTTGCTGCGGACAACAGGTCTACCCAGCCATGAAACGGGCAACAGGTCTACCAAGCTGCGGACACCAGGTCTACCCAGGGCATGCTGCGGACACCAGGTCTACCCACGGCTTGCTGCGGACACCAGGTCTACCCAGCCATGAAACGGGCAACAGGTCTACCAAGCTGCGGACACCAGGTCTACCCAGGGCATGCTGCGGACAACAGGTCTACCCAGCCATGAAACGGGCAACAGGTCTACTCACGGCTTGCTGCGGACAACAGGTCTACCCAGCCATGAAACGGGCAACAGGTCTACCAAGCTGCGGACAACAGGTCTACCCAGGGCATGCTGCGGACACCAGGTCTACCCACTCAATGCTGCGGACAACAGGTCTACCCAGGCATGAATCGGGCAACAGGTCTACCAAGCTCCGGACACCAGGTCTACCCACGGCTTGCTGCGGACAACAGGTCTACCCAGCCATGAAACGGGCAACAGGTCTACCAAGCTGCGGACACCAGGTCTACCCAGGGCATGCTGCGGACACCAGGTCTACCCAGCCATGAAACGGGCAACAGGTCTACTCACGGCTTGCTGCGGACAACAGGTCTACCCAGCCATGAAACGGGCAACAGGTCTACCAAGCTGCGGACACCAGGTCTACCCAGGGCATGCTGCGGACACCAGGTCTACCCACTCAATGCTGCGGACAACAGGTCTACCCAGGCATGAATCGGGCAACAGGTCTACCAAGCTCCGGACACCAGGTCTACCCACGGCTTGCTGCGGACAACAGGTCTACCCAGCCATGAAACGGGCAACAGGTCTACCAAGCTGCGGACACCAGGTCTACCCAGGGCATGCTGCGGACACCAGGTCTACCCAGCCATGAAACGGGCAACAGGTCTACTCACGGCTTGCTGCGGACACCAGGTCTACCCAGCCATGAAACGGGCAACAGGTCTACCAAGCTGCGGACACCAGGTCTACCCAGGGCATGCTGCGGACACCAGGTCTACCCAGCCATGAAACGGGCAACAGGTCTACTCACGGCTTGCTGCGGACACCAGGTCTACCCAGCCATGAAACGGGCAACAGGTCTACCAAGCTGCGGACACCAGGTCTACCCAGGGCATGCTGCGGACACCAGGTCTACCCACGGCTTGCTGCGGACAACAGGTCTACCCAGGCATGAATCGGGCAACAGGTCTACCAAGCTGCGGACACCAGGTCTACCCAGGGCATGCTGCGGACACCAGGTCTACCCACGGCTTGCTGCGGACACCAGGTCTACCCAGCCATGAAACGGGCAACAGGTCTACCAAGCTGCGGACACCAGGTCTACCCAGGGCATGCTGCGGACACCAGGTCTACCCACTCAATGCTGCGGACAACAGGTCTACCCAGCCATGAATCGGGCAACAGGTCTACCAAGCTGCGGACACCAGGTCTACCCACGGCTTGCTGCGGACACCAGGTCTACCCAGCCATGAAACGGGCACCAGGTCTACTCACGGCTTGCTGCGGACACCAAGTCTACCCAGCCATGAAACGGGCAACAGGTCTACCAAGCTGCGGACACCAGGTCTACCCAGCCATGAAACGGGCAACAGGTCTACCAACTCAATGCTGCGGACAACAGGTCTACCCAGCCATGAAACGGGCAACAGGTCTACCAAGCTGCGGACACCAGGTCTACCCACGGCTTGCTGCGGACACCAGGTCTACCAACTCAATGCTGCGGACACCAGGTCTACCCAGCCATGAAACGGGCAACAGGTCTACCAAGCTGCGGACACCAGGTCTACCCAGGGCATGCTGCGGACACCAGGTCTACCCAGCCATGAAACGGGCAACAGGTCTACCAAGCTGCGGACACCAGGTCTACCCAGGGCATGCTGCGGACACCAGGTCTACCCAGCCATGAAACGGGCAACAGGTCTACTCACGGCTTGCTGCGGACACCAGGTCTACCCAGCCATGAAACGGGCAACAGGTCTACCAAGCTGCGGACACCAGGTCTACCCAGGGCATGCTGCGGACACCAGGTCTACCCAGCCATGAAACGGGCAACAGGTCTACTCACGGCTTGCTGCGGACACCAGGTCTACCCAGCCATGAATCGGGCAACAGGTCTACCAAGCTGCGGACAACAGGTCTACCCAGGGCATGCTGCGGACACCAGGTCTACCAACTCAATGCTGCGGACACCAGGTCTACCCAGCCATGAAACGGGCAACAGGTCTACCAAGCTGCGGACACCAGGTCTACCCAGGGTATGTAGCGGACACCAGGTCTACCAACTCAATGCTGCGGACACCAGGTCTACCCAGCCATGAAACGGGCAACAGGTCTACCAAGCTGCGGACACCAGGTCTACCCAGGGCATGCTGCGGACAACAGGTCTACCCAGCCATGAAACGGGCAACAGGTCTACTCACGGCTTGCTGCGGACAACAGGTCTACCCAGCCATGAAACGGGCAACAGGTCTACCAAGCTGCGGACACCAGGTCTACCCAGGGCATGCTGCGGACACCAGGTCTACCCAGCCATGAAACGGGCAACAGGTCTACTCACGGCTTGCTGCGGACACCAGGTCTACCCAGCCATGAAACGGGCAACAGGTCTACCAAGCTGCGGACACCAGGTCTACCCAGCCATGAAACGGGCAACAGGTCTACCAAGCTGCGGACACCAGGTCTACCCACGGCTTGCTGCGGACAACAGGTCTACCCAGCCATGAAACGGGCAACAGGTCTACCAAGCTGCGGACACCAGGTCTACCCAGGGCATGCTGCGGACACCAGGTCTACCCAGCCATGAAACGGGCAACAGGTCTACTCACGGCTTGCTGCGGACACCAGGTCTACCCAGCCATGAAACGGGCAACAGGTCTACCAAGCTGCGGACACCAGGTCTACCCAGGGCATGCTGCGGACACCAGGTCTACCCACTCAATGCTGCGGACAACAGGTCTACCCAGCCATGAAACGGGCAACAGGTCTACCAAGCTGCGGACACCAGGTCTACCCAGGGCATGCTGCGGACACCAGGTCTACCAACTCAATGCTGCGGACAACAGGTCTACCCAGCCATGAAACGGGCAACAGGTCTACCAAGCTGCGGACACCAGGTCTACCCACGGCTTGCTGCGGACACCAGGTCTACCCAGCCATGAAACGGGCAACAGGTCTACCAAGCTGCGGACACCAGGTCTACCCAGGGCATGCTGCGGACACCAGGTCTACCCACGGCTTGCTGCGGACAACAGGTCTACCCACTCCAAGCTGCGGACACCAGGTCTAACTACTCCATTACGCGGACAACAGGTCTACCCACTCCATGCGGCGGACAACATGTCTACCCGCTCCATGCTGCGGACACCAGGTCTGCCCACGCCGTGATGCGGACCACAGGTCTACCTTCGCCATGCTGCACGCAGCCCGGGTCGCACCGGAGCTAGGTAGACCCCGGTCGCCGCGGCCGTCGCAGCGCCCTCGCCCTCGACGGCGGACCCACGCCGCCGGTCCCGGAGGCGGGTAGACCTGGTCGCCGCGGCCACGGCGGCCGCCCATCCCGGAGCCCAGTAGACCTGGCCGCCGCGGGACCGGCCAAGTTTCCCGGAGTCGTGTAGACCTGGTCGTCGCGGCCACGGCCGCCGCCGCTGCGCCTTCGCCGGCGACGGCGGTCCCACGCCACCGGCCCCGGAGCCGCGTCGACCTGGCCGCCGCGGGACGGGCCACGTTTCGCGGATCCGGGTAGACGAGGCATCCTTGTACCATCTCGGAGCCGGGGAAACCCCACAGCCTCTTAACGCTCCGGAGCCCAAGTGCTCCAGCAGCCTTGCCCCGCCCGGCAGAATCGATTTCAAGACCAAGACATATTTTCGACAACATTTTATTTCATCATTATTTCATTTCATTTCTTTTCATTTCATTTTATTATTTTATTTTATTTCGTTTTGTTTTGTTTTGTTTTGATTTGATTTGATTTGTTTCATTTCCTCTTTGCCTTTTTTGAATGATTGCCTCTTCTATTTACTCGGAAAGAAAATCTTTTCCGGAAAACAAAACTCTTGCCAAATCTTATTTGTGATCCCTTTGGGCCCACAGCCGAGCTGACGGAGGGCCTGTGCCCGGTTCTCGCCCTGCTGACACACTGACCCCCCCAAACGGCGTCCTCCCTACCCCACGCCTCCTCCCCCGTCCCCCAGAGACCCTACCTACAGAGCCCCCCCCCACCACAAAACAGAACCTCACGGGCCGCAGCACAGCCAGGGGAAGCACGTACGTGCAGCGAAACTCGGCCCAAAGCCGCCGCGCCCTGGCACAACTCGCCCTGCCCCTTCCCGCCCCACGGAGGCGGCTGCATCGAGGCGACCGGCGCCGCCGTCGGCAAGCGGGTGGCCGCTTTCGGGCCGGTTCTTCCGCGGAAGGTCTGCAGAGCTCTTGGGGCCTCGGCGCGGGTTTGGGGGGCCGTGAGGGCTCGCTGTCGAGGCGCCCGGGGCCGGCACGAAGCCGCCTGCCCTCTCCCTGTCCCTGCCCCGTCTTCCGCAGCCACCCATTAACGCTGGGGGCGAGCCCGCCCTCCGCCATCAACCTCCCATGCAGCGCTTTCAGACTTTCCCCGCCCCTGCCCATTGTCGGCTGGGGGCGCCCTGCCCCCCGCCGTCAGCCTCCCTGGCAGCGCTTTCAGACTCTCTCGGGCCCCTGCCCATTGTCGGCTGGGGGCGCCCCGCCCCCCGCCCTCAGCCTCCCTGGCAGCGCTTTCAGACTGCCTCGGGCCCTGCCCATTGTCGGTTGGGGGCGCCCCGCCCCCCGCCCTCAGCCTCCCTGGCAGCGCTTTCAGACTGCCTCGGGCCCTGCCCATTGTCGGTTGGGGGCGACCCCGCCCTCCGCCATCAGCCTCCCTGGCAGCGCTTTCAGACTGCCTCGGCCCTGCCCATTGTCGGTTGGGGGCGACCCCGCCCTCCGCCATCAGCCTCCCTGGCAGCACTTTCAGCCTCTTCCTGCCCCCGCCCACGGTCCCACCGGGCAGTTTACACGGCGGCGGCGGGAGGCTGATGCCGAGGTCGGCAGGCGGAGAGCCTGGTGCACAAGCAGGGATGGCGGCGGGATGATTGGCGCCGTCTGTCCCTGGTCAAAGAAGCTCTCTGTTCAGCTTTCTCGGAGCCTTTTGCTTTGGTGGCGTTCCTTCCTCCTCCGCCCCGGCGCCGCTCAAGCCTGCGGCAGGGCGGCAGCGCGGCGGGTGGGCGGCCGGGGGGAGGGGGGGGGGGGGGGGGAGGGAGGGAGCGCGCGAGCGAGCGAGCGAGCGAGCGAGCGCGCTTGCAGAAATGAAGCCCGGAGCAGGGCCGCGGTCCATTCGAGCACGGGGAGGGGGCGCGACAACGCTGCCTGCTCCTGTCGGGGAGCGCTTGGGGAAGTGGGGTGCCGGCACCATGACGGCGGAGCGGACAGGGGCCGCGGCTGGGAAGAGGCCGGCGGAGCTCGCCAGTGGATGCTGGCGCACGGAGCCGGCAGGGACACCTGGGCACGGCTGGGACCGAAAGTCGCCCGCCTTCACGCCCCGCCTTTCGCCGGGGGGAAGAAGACGCGAGAGCAGGGCTGCCTGCTGGGCTGCCAGTGCCCGCGGTCATGCCGGACGTGCAGGCCGACCGCCGAAGGCGTGCTCGCCGCTGCAGAGACGACAAGGGGGCCCGCGCGTCCGATGGAAGAGACGGGGCGCCATCGCGCGGCGGCCGGGCTGCAAGGCCGGCCGACGGTAACAGGACTACCACGCCGCGGGTGGCCAGAGACAAAAGGACCGGCCGAGGGCAACAGGTCTACCCAGCATTATGCCGGCCGGTACCAGGGCCGGCCCGAGGGCAACAGGTCTACCCAGCATTAGGCCAGCCGGAAAGACGGCCGGCAGAGGGCAACAGGTCTACCCAGCATTCGGCCGTCAGGTACAAAGGCCGGCCGAGGGCACAGGTCTACCCAGCATTCGGCTGGCCGGTAACACGGCCGGCCGAGGGCAACAGGTCTACCCAGCATTCGGCCCGTCAGGTACAAAGGCCGGCCGAGGGCAACAGGTCTACCCAGCATTTAGGCCGCCACGTCCAACAGGGCCGGCCGAGGGCAACAGGTCTACCCAGCATTAGGCCGCCACGTCCAAAGGCCGGCCGAGGGCAACAGGTCTACCCAGCATTCGGCCACCACGTACAAAGGCCGGCCGAGGGCAACAGGTCTACCCAGCATTCGGCTGGCCGGTAACACGGCGGGCCGAGGGCAACAGGTCTACCCAGCATTAGGCCGGCCGGTAACACTGCCGGCCGAGGGCAACAGGTCTACCCAGCATTCGGCCGCCACGTCCAAAAGGCCGGCCGAGGGCAACAGGTCTACCCAGCATTAGGCCGCCACGTCCAAAGGCCGGCCGAGGGCAACAGGTCTACCCAGCATTCGGCCGCCACGTCCAAAGGCCGGCCGAGGCAACAGGTCTACCCAGCATTAGGCCGGCCGGTAACACGGCCCGGCCGAGGGCAACAGGTCTACCCCAGCATAGGCCGCCACGTCCAAAGGCCGGCCGAGGGGGCAACAGGTCTACCCAGCATTCGGCCGCCACGTCCAAAGGCCGGCCGAGGGGCAACAGGTCTACCCAGCATTCGGCCGCCACGTCCAAAAGGCCGGCCGAGGGCAACAGGTCTACCCAGCATTCGCCGCCACGTCCAAAGGCCGGCCGAGGGCAACAGGTCTACCCAGCATTAGGCCGGCCGGTAACACGGCCGGCCGAGGGCAACAGGTCTACCCAGCATTAGGCCGCCACGTCCAAAGGCCGGCCGAGGGCAACAGGTCTACCCAGCATTAGCCGCCACGTCCAAAGGCCGGCGAGGGCAACAGGTCTACCCAGCATTCGGCCGCCACGGTCCAAAGGTCCGGCCGAGGGCAACAGGTCTACCCAGCATTAGGCCGCCACGTCCAAAGGCCGGCCGAGGGCAACAGGTCTACCCAGCATTCGGCCGCCACGTCCAAAGGCCGGCCGAGGGCAACAGGTCTACCCAGCATTAGGCCGCCACGTCCAAAGGCCCGGCCGAGGGCAACAGGTCTACCCAGCATTAGGCCGGCCGGCAAGAGGGCAACAGGTCTACCCAGCATTCGGCCGTCAGGTACAAAGGCCGGCCGAGGGCAACAGGTCTACCCAGCATTAGGCCGCCACGTCCAAAGGCCGGCCGAGGGCAACAGGTCTACCCAGCATTAGGCCGGCCGGTAACACGGCCGGCAGAGGGCAACAGGTCTACTCAGCATTAGGCCGGCCGGTAAAAACGGCAGGCCGAGGGCAACAGGTCTACCCAGCATTCGGCCGTCAGGTACAAAGGCCGGCCGAAGGCAACAGGTCTAACCAGCATTAGGCCGCCACGTCCCAAAGGCGGCCGAGGCAACAGGTCTACCCAGCATTCGGGCCGCCACGTTCCAAAGGCCGGCCGAGGGCAACAGGTCTACCCAGCATTCGGCCGCCACGTCCAAAGGCCGGCCGAGGGA
>NW_028276091.1:0-62899 GCF_052056855.1 Sturnus vulgaris | reverse complement strand
TAATCGCTCCTTGAAAGGCGAGCGAGAGCGTCCTTCCGGGTGCATTGCACTGAGTCGAGTGCTCGCTCGGGACTTTGCTCTCGCGGCCAAGGCAAGAGGGCGTGCTTGCCCGCAGAACCGAGAACACGCTGTTGGGCAGAGCTGCAACTGACCGCTGGAGTTCAGCTCTCGCCGGACGGCAGAAGGCGAAGAACGAAGCCGCTTGCGAGCGGCGCAGTGCAGCGAAGAGCTCTCCGAATTCGCCGCTAGCTCCACGGTCCTTCTCAGCTGCGAGTAGCAGCGCTCGCAGTACACAGAGCTTTCGCAAGGCCCGAAGAGCCGGAGGGAAGTATCGCACACGCAAATGTGCCAGGACAGAGACGTGTTCTACGTTGTCCCCTCTCGTCGTGCAGTTTGTGCCTCTGCTGCTTCTGCTGTTAGGAATCGCTCCTTGAAAGGCGAGCGAGAGCGTCCTTCCGGGTGCATTGCACTGAGTCGAGTGCTCGCTCGGGACTTTGCTCTCGGGGCCAAGGCAAGAGGGCGTGCTTGCCCGCAGAACCGAGAACACGCTGTTGGGCAGAGCTGCAACTGACCGCTGGAGTTCAGCTCTCGCCGGACGGCAGAAGGCGAAGAACGAAGCCGCTTGCGAGCGGCGCAGTGCAGCGAAGAGCTCTCCGAATTCGCCGCTAGCTCCACGGCCTTCTCAGCTGCGAGTAGCAGCGCTCGCAGTACACAGAGCTTCGCAAGGCCCGAAGAGCCGGAGGGAAGTATCGCACACGCAAATGTGCCAGGACAGAGACGTGTTCTACGTTGTCCCCTCTCGTCGTGCAGTTTTGTGCCCTCTGCTGCTTCTGCTGTTAGGAATCGCTCCTTGAAAGGCGAGCGAGAGCGTCCTTCCGGGTGCATTGCCACTGAGTCGAGTGCTCGCCTCGGGACTTTGCTCTCGGGGCCAAGGCAAGAGGGCGTGCTTGCCCGCAGAACCGAGAACACGCTGTTGGGCAGAGCTGCAACTGACCGCTGGAGTTCAGCTCTCGCCGGACGGCAGAAGGCGAAGAACGAAGCCGCTTGCGAGCGGCGCAGTGCAGCGAAGAGCTCTCCGAATTCGTCCGCTAGCTCCACGGTCCTTCTCAAGCTGCGAGTAGCAGCGCTCGCAGTACACAGAGCTTCGCAAGGCCCGAAGAGCCCGGAGGAAGTATCGCACACGCAAATGTGCCAGGACAGAGACGTGTTCTAACGTTGTCCCCTCTCGTCGTGCAGTTTGTGCCTCTGCTGCTTCTGCTGTTAGGAATCGCTCCTTGAAAGGCGAGCGAGAGCGTCCTTCCGGGTGCATTGCACTGAGTCGAGTGCTCGCTCGGGACTTTGCTCTCGCGGCCAAGGCAAGAGGGCGTGCTTGCCCGCAGAACCGAGAACACGCTGTTGGGCAGAGCTGCAACTGACCGCTGGAGTTCAGCTCTCGCCGGACGGCAGAAGGCGAAGAACGAAGCCGCTTGCGAGCGGCGCAGTGCAGCGAAGAGCTCTACGAATTCGCCGCTAGCTCCACGGTCCTTCTCAGCTGCGAGTAGCAGCGCTCGCAGTACACAGAGCTTCGCAAGGCCCGAAGACCCGGAGGGAAGTATCGCACACGCAAATGTGCCAGGACAGAGACGTGTTCTACGTTGTCCCCTCTCGTCGTGCAGTTTGTGCCTCTGCTGCTTCTGCTGTTAGGAATCGCTCCTTGAAAGGCGAGCTGAGAGCGTCCTTCCGGGTGCATTGCACTGAGTCGAGTGCTCGCTCGGGACTTTGCTCTCGCGGCCAAGGCAAGAGGGCGTGCTTGCCCGCAGAACCGAGAACACGCTGTTGGGCAGAGCTGCAACTGACCGCTGGAGTTCAGCTCTCGCCGGACGGCAGAAGGCGAAGAACGAAGCCGCTTGCGAGCGGCGCAGTGCAGCGAAGAGCTCTACGAATTCGCCGCTAGCTCCACGGTCCTTCTCAGCTGCGAGTAGCAGCGCTCGCAGTACACAGAGCTTCGCAAGGCCCGAAGAGCCGGAGGGAAGTATCGCTCACGAAAATGTGCCAGGACAGAGACGTGTTCTACGTTGTCCCCTCTCGTCGTGCAGTTTGTGCCTCTGCTGCTTCTGCTGTTAGGAATCGCTCCTTGAAAGGCGAGCGAGAGCGTCCTTCCGGGTGCATTGCACTGAGTCGAGTGCTCGCTCGGGACTTTGCTCTCGCGGCCAAGGCAAGAGGGCGTGCTTGCCGCAGAACCGAGAACACGCTGTTGGGCAGAGCTGCAACGGACCGCTGGAGTTCAGCTCTCGCCGGACGGCAGAAGGCGAAGAACGAAGCCGCTTGCGAGCGGCGCAGTGCAGCGAAGAGCTCTCCGAATTCGCCGCTAGCTCCACGGTCCTTCTCAGCTGCGAGTAGCAGCGCTCGCAGTACACAGAGCTTCGCAAGGCCCGAAGAGCCGGAGGGAAGTATCGCACACGCAAATGTGCCAGGACAGAGACGTGTTCTACGTTGTCCCTCTCGTCGTGCAGTTTGTGCCTCTGCTGCTTCTGCTGTTAGGAATCGCTCCTTGAAAGGCGAGCGAGAGCGTCCTTCCGGGTGCATTGCACTGAGTCGAGTGCTCGCTCGGGACTTTGCTCTCGCGGCCAAGGCAAGAGGGCGTGCTTGCCCGCAGAACCGAGAACACGCTGTTGGGCAGAGCTGCAACGGACCGCTGGAGTTCAGCTCTCGCCGGACGGCAGAAGGCGAAGAACGAAGCCGCTTGCGAGCGGCGCAGTGCAGCGAAGAGCTCTACGAATTCGCCGCTAGCTCCACGGTCCTTCTCAGCTGCGAGTAGCAGCGCTCGCAGTACACAGAGCTTCGCAAGGCCCGAAGAGCCGGAGGGAAGTATCGCACACGCAAATGTGCCAGGACAGTCAGAGACGTGTTCTACGTTGTCCCCTTCTCGTCGTGCAGTTTGTGCCTCTGCTGCTTCTGCTGTTAGGAATCGCTCCTTGAAAGGCGAGCGAGAGCGTCCTTCCGGGTGCATTGCACTGAGTCGAGTGCTCGCTCGGGACTTTGCTCTCGCGGGCAAGGCAAGAGGGCGTGCTTGCCCGCAGAACCGAGAACACGCTGTTGGGCAGAGCTGCAACGGACCGCTGGAGTTCAGCTCTCGCCGGACGGCAGAAGGCGAAGAACGAAGCCGCTTGCGAGCGGCGCAGTGCAGCGAAGAGCTCTACGAATTCGCCGCTAGCTCCACGGCCTTCTCAGCTGCGAGTAGCAGCGCTCGCAGTACACAGAGCTTCGCAAGGCCCGAAGAGCCGGAGGGAAGTATCGCACACGAGCAAATGTGCCAGGACAGAGACGTGTTCTACGTTGTCCCTTCTCGTCGTGCAGTTTGTGCCTCTGCTGCTTCTGCTGTTAGGAATCGCTCCTTGAAAGGCGAGCGAGAGCGTCCTTCCGGGTGCATTGCACTGAGTCGAGTGCTCGCTCGGGACTTTGCTCTCGGGGCCAAGGCAAGAGGGCGTGCTTGCCCGCAGAACCGAGAACACGCTGTTGGGCAGAGCTGCAACTGACCGCTGGAGTTCAGCTCTCGCCGGACGGCAGAAGGCGAAGAACGAAGCCGCTTGCGAGCGGCGCAGTGCAGCGAAGAGCTCTCCGAATTCGCCGCTAGCTCCACGGCCCTTCTCAGCTGCGAGTAGCAGCGCTCGCAGTACACAGAGCTTCGCAAGGCCCGAAGAGCCGGAGGGAAGTATCGCACACGCAAATGTGCCAGGACAGAGACGTGTTCTACGTTGTCCCCTCTCGTCGTGCAGTTTGTGCCTCTGCTGCTTCTGCTGTTAGGAATCGCTCCTTGAAAGGCGAGCGAGAGCGTCCTTCCCGGGTGCATTGCACTGAGTCGAGTGCTCGCTCGGGACTTTGCTCTCGGGCCAAGGCAAGAGGGCGTGCTTGCTCGCAGAACCGAGAACACGCTGTTGGGCAGAGCTGCAACTGACCGCTGGAGTTCAGCTCTCGCCGGACGGCAGAAGGCGAAGAACGAAGCCGCTTGCGAGCGGCGCAGTGCAGCGAAGAGCTCTACGAATTCGCCGCTAGCTTCACGGGTCCTTCTCAGCTGCGAGTAGCAGCGCTCGCAGTACACAGAGCTTCGCAAGGCCCGAAGAGCCGGAGGGAAGTATCGCACACGCAAATGTGCCAGGACAGAGACGTGTTCTACGTTGTCCCTCTCGTCGTGCAGTTTGTGCCTCTGCTGCTTCTGCTGTTAGGAATCGCTCCTTGAAAGGCGAGCGAGAGCGTCCTTCCGGGTGCATTGCACTGAGTCGAGTGCTCGCTCGGGACTTTGCTCTCGGGGCCAAGGCAAGAGGGCGTGCTTGCCCGCAGAACCGAGAACACGCTGTTGGGCAGAGCTGCAACGGACCGCTGGAGTTCAGCTCTCGCCGGACGGCAGAAGGCGAAGAACGAAGGCCGCTTGCGAGCGGCGCAGTGCAGCGAAGAGCTCTCCGAATTCGCCGCTAGCTCCACGGCCCTTCTCAGCTGCGAGTAGCAGCGCTCGCAGTACACAGAGCTTCGCAAGGCCCGAAGAGCCGGAGGGAAGTATCGCACACGCAAATGTGCCAGGACAGAGACGTGTTCTACGTTGTCCCTTCTCGTCGTGCAGTTTGTGCCTCTGCTGCTTCTGCTGTTAGGAATCGCTCCTTGAAAGGCGAGCGAGAGCGTCCTTCCGGGTGCATTGCACTGAGTCGAGTGCTCGCTCGGGACTTTGCTCTCGGGGCCAAGGCAAGAGGGCGTGCTTGCCCGCAGAACCGAGAACACGCTGTTGGGCAGAGCTGCAACGGACCGCTGGAGTTCAGCTCTCGCCGGACGGCAGAAGGCGAAGAACGAAGCCGCTTGCGAGCGGCGCAGTGCAGCGAAGAGCTCTCCGAATTCGCCGCTAGCTCCACGGCCCTTCTCAGCTGCGAGTAGCAGCGCTCGCAGTACACAGAGCTTCGCAAGGCCCGAAGAGCCGGAGGGAAGTATCGCACACGCAAATGTGCCAGGACAGAGACGTGTTCTACGTTGTCCCCTCTCGTCGTGCAGTTTGTGCCTCTGCTGCTTCTGCTGTTAGGAATCGCTCTTGAAAGGCGAGCGAGAGCGTCCTTCCGGGTGCATTGCACTGAGTCGAGTGCTCGCTCGGGACTTTGCTCTCGGGGCCAAGGCAAGAGGGCGTGCTTGCTCGCAGAACCGAGAACACGCTGTTGGGCAGAGCTGCAACTGACCGCTGGAGTTCAGCTCTCGCCGGACGGCAGAAGGCGAAGAACGAAGCCGCTTGCGAGCGGCGCAGTGCAGCGAAGAGCTCTCCGAATTCGCCGCTAGCTCCACGGTCCTTCTCAGCTGCGAGTAGCAGCGCTCGCAGTACACAGAGCTTCGCAAGGCCCGAAGAGCCGGAGGGAAGTATCGCACACGCAAATGTGCCAGGACAGAGACGTGTTCTACGTTGTCCCCTCTCGTCGTGCAGTTTGTGCCTCTGCTGCTTCTGCTGTTAGGAATCGCTCCTTGAAAGGCGAGCGAGAGCGTCCTTCCGGGTGCATTGCACTGAGTCGAGTGCTCGCTCGGGACTTTGCTCTCGGGGCCAAGGCAAGAGGGCGTGCTTGCCCGCAGAACCGAGAACACGCTGTTGGGCAGAGCTGCAACTGACCGCTGGAGTTCAGCTCTCGCCGGACGGCAGAAGGCGAAGAACGAAGCCGCTTGCGAGCGGCGCAGTGCAGCGAAGAGCTCTCCGAATTCGCCGCTAGCTCCACGGTCCTTCTCAGCTGCGAGTAGCAGCGCTCGCAGTACACAGAGCTTCGCAAGGCCCGAAGAGCCGGAGGGAAGTATCGCTCACGGCAAATGTGCCAGGACAGAGACGTGTTCTACGTTGTCCCCTCTCGTCGTGCAGTTTGTGCCTCTGCTGCTTCTGCTGTTAGGAATCGCTCCTTGAAAGGCGAGCGAGAGCGTCCTTCCGGGTGCATTGCACTGAGTCGAGTGCTCGCTCGGGACTTTGCTCTCGCGGCCAAGGCAAGAGGGCGTGCTTGCCCGCAGAACCGAGAACACGCTGTTGGGCAGAGCTGCAACTGACCGCTGGAGTTCAGCTCTCGCCGGACGGCAGAAGGCGAAGAACGAAGCCGCTTGCGAGCGGCGCAGTGCAGCGAAGAGCTCTCCGAATTCGCCGCTAGCTCCACGGTCCTTCTCAGCTGCGAGTAGCAGCGCTCGCAGTACACAGAGCTTCGCAAGGCCCGAAGAGCCGGAGGGAAGTATCGCACACGCAAATGTGCCAGGACAGAGACGTGTTCTACGTTGTCCCCTCTCGTCGTGCAGTTTGTGCCTCTGCTGCTTCTGCTGTTAGGAATCGCTCCTTGAAAGGCGAGCGAGAGCGTCCTTCCGGGTGCATTGCACTGAGTCGAGTGCTCGCTCGGGACTTTGCTCTCGCGGCCAAGGCAAGAGGGCGTGCTTGCCCGCAGAACCGAGAACACGCTGTTGGGCAGAGCTGCAACGGACCGCTGGAGTTCAGCTCTCGCCGGACGGCAGAAGGCGAAGAACGAAGCCGCTTGCGAGCGGCGCAGTGCAGCGAAGAGCTCTACGAATTCGCCGCTAGCTCCACGGTCCTTCTCAGCTGCGAGTAGCAGCGCTCGCAGTACACAGAGCTTCGCAAGGCCCGAAGAGCCGGAGGGAAGTATCGCACACGCAAATGTGCCAGGACAGAGACGTGTTCTACGTTGTCCCCTCTCGTCGTGCAGTTTGTGCCTCTGCTGCTTCTGCTGTTAGGAATCGCTCCTTGAAAGGCGAGCGAGAGCGTCCTTCCGGGTGCATTGCACTGAGTCGAGTGCTCGCTCGGGACTTTGCTCTCGCGGCCAAGGCAAGAGGGCGTGCTTGCCCGCAGAACCGAGAACACGCTGTTGGGCAGAGCTGCAACGGACCGCTGGAGTTCAGCTCTCGCCGGACGGCAGAAGGCGAAGAACGAAGCCGCTTGCGAGCGGCGCAGTGCAGCGAAGAGCTCTACGAATTCGCCGCTAGCTCCACGGTCCTTCTCAGCTGCGAGTAGCAGCGCTCGCAGTACACAGAGCTTCGCAAGGCCCGAAGAGCCGGAGGGAAGTATCGCACACGCAAATGTGCCAGGACAGAGACGTGTTCTACGTTGTCCCCTTCTCGTCGTGCAGTTTGTGCCTCTGCTGCTTCTGCTGTTAGGAATCGCTCCTTGAAAGGCGAGCGAGAGCGTCCTTCCGGGTGCATTGCACTGAGTCGAGTGCTCGCTCGGGACTTTGCTCTCGGGGCCAAGGCAAGAGGGCGTGCTTGCCCGCAGAACCGAGAACACGCTGTTGGGCAGAGCTGCAACGGACCGCTGGAGTTCAGCCTTCGCCGGACGGCAGAAGGCGAAGAACGAAGCCGCTTGCGAGCGGCGCAGTGCAGCGAAGAGCTCTCCGAATTCGCCGCTAGCTCCACGGCCCTTCTCAGCTGCGAGTAGCAGCGCTCGCAGTACACAGAGCTTCGCAAGGCCCGAAGAGCCGGAGGGAAGTATCGCACACGCAAATGTGCCAGGACAGAGACGTGTTCTACGTTGTCCCCTTCTCGTCGTGCAGTTTGTGCCTCTGCTGCTTCTGCTGTTAGGAATCGCTCCTTGAAAGGCGAGCGAGAGCGTCCTTCCGGGTGCATTGCACTGAGTCGAGTGCTCGCTCGGGACTTTGCTCTCGCGGCCAAGGCAAGAGGGCGTGCTTGCCCGCAGAACCGAGAACACGCTGTTGGGCAGAGCTGCAACGGACCGCTGGAGTTCAGCTCTCGCCGGACGGCAGAAGGCGAAGAACGAAGCCGCTTGCGAGCGGCGCAGTGCAGCGAAGAGCTCTACGAATTCGCCGCTAGCTCCACGGTCCCTTCTCAGCTGCGAGTAGCAGCGCTCGCAGTACACAGAGCTTCGCAAGGCCCGAAGAGCCGGAGGGAAGTATCGCACACGCAAATGTGCCAGGACAGAGACGTGTTCTACGTTGTCCCCTTCTCGTCGTGCAGTTTGTGCCTCTGCTGCTTCTGCTGTTAGGAATCGCTCCTTTGAAAGGCGAGCGAGAGCGTCCTTCCGGGTGCATTGCACTGAGTCGAGTGCTCGCTCGGGACTTTGCTCTCGGGCCAAGGCAAGAGGGCGTGCTTGCCCGCAGAACCGAGAACACGCTGTTGGGCAGAGCTGCAACTGACCGCTGGAGTTCAGCTCTCGCCGGACGGCAGAAGGCGAAGAACGAAGCCGCTTGCGAGCGGCGCAGTGCAGCGAAGAGCTCTACGAATTCGCCGCTAGCTCCACGGTCCCTTCTCAGCTGCGAGTAGCAGCGCTCGCAGTACACAGAGCTTCGCAAGGCCCGAAGAGCCGGAGGGAAGTATCGCACACGCAAATGTGCCAGGACAGAGACGTGTTCTACGTTGTCCCCTCTCGTCGTGCAGTTTGTGCCTCTGCTGCTTCTGCTGTTAGGAATCGCTCCTTGAAAGGCGAGCGAGAGCGTCCTTCCGGGTGCATTGCACTGAGTCGAGTGCTCGCTCGGGACTTTGCTCTCGCGGGCCAAGGCAAGAGGGCGTGCTTGCCCGCAGAACCGAGAACACGCTGTTGGGCAGAGCTGCAACTGACCGCTGGAGTTCAGCTCTCGCCGGACGGCAGAAGGCGAAGAACGAAGCCGCTTGCGAGCGGCGCAGTGCAGCGAAGAGCTCTCCGAATTCGCCGCTAGCTCCACGGTCCTTCTCAGCTGCGAGTAGCAGCAGCTCGCAGTACACAGAGCTTCGCAAGGCCCGAAGAGCCGGAGGGAAGTATCGCACACGCAAATGTGCCAGGACAGAGACGTGTTCTACGTTGTCCCCTCTCGTCGTGCAGTTTGTGCCTCTGCTGCTTCTGCTGTTAGGAATCGCTCCTTGAAAGGCGAGCGAGAGCGTCCTTCCGGGTGCATTGCACTGAGTCGAGTGCTCGCTCGGGACTTTGCTCTCGCGGCCAAGGCAAGAGGGCGTGCTTGCCCGCAGAACCGAGAACACGCTGTTGGGCAGAGCTGCAACTGACCGCTGGAGTTCAGCCTTCGCCGGACGGCAGAAGGCGAAGAACGAAGCCGCTTGCGAGCGGCGCAGTGCAGCGAAGAGCTCTCCGAATTCGCCGCTAGCTCCACGGTCCTTCTCAGCTGCGAGTAGCAGCGCTCGCAGTACACAGAGCTTCGCAAGGCCCGAAGAGCCGGAGGGAAGTATCGCACACGCAAATGTGCCAGGACAGAGACGTGTTCTACGTTGTCCCCTCTCGTCGTGCAGTTTGTGCCTCTGCTGCTTCTGCTGTTAGGAATCGCTCCTTGAAAGGCGAGCGAGAGCGTCCTTCCGGGTGCATTGCACTGAGTCGAGTGCTCGCTCGGGACTTTGCTCTCGCGGCCAAGGCAAGAGGGCGTGCTTGCCCGCAGAACCGAGAACACGCTGTTGGGCAGAGCTGCAACTGACCGCTGGAGTTCAGCTCTCGCCGGACGGCAGAAGGCGAAGAACGAAGGCCGCTTGCGAGCGGCGCAGTGCAGCGAAGAGCTCTCCGAATTCGCCGCTAGCTCCACGGTCCTTCTCAGCTGCGAGTAGCAGCGCTCGCAGTACACAGAGCTTCGCAAGGCCCGAAGAGCCGGAGGGAAGTATCGCACACGCAAATGTGCCAGGACAGAGACGTGTTCTACGTTGTCCCCTCTCGTCGTGCAGTTTGTGCCTCTGCTGCTTCTGCTGTTAGGAATCGCTCCTTGAAAGGCGAGCGAGAGCGTCCTTCCGGGTGCATTGCACTGAGTCGAGTGCTCGCTCGGGACTTTGCTCTCGCGGCCAAGGCAAGAGGGCGTGCTTGCCCGCAGAACCGAGAACACGCTGTTGGGCAGAGCTGCAACTGACCGCTGGAGTTCAGCTCTCGCCGGACGGCAGAAGGCGAAGAACGAAGGCGCTTGCGAGCGGCGCAGTGCAGCGAAGAGCTCTCCGAATTCGCCGCTAGCTCCACGGTCCTTCTCAGCTGCGAGTAGCAGCGCTCGCAGTACACAGAGCTTCGCAAGGCCCGAAGAGCCGGAGGGAAGTATCGCACACGCAAATGTGCCAGGACAGAGACGTGTTCTACGTTGTCCCCTCTCGTCGTGCAGTTTGTGCCTCTGCTGCTTCTGCTGTTAGGAATCGCTCCTTGAAAGGCGAGCGAGAGCGTCCTTCCGGGTGCATTGCACTGAGTCGAGTGCTCGCTCGGGACTTTGCTCTCGCGGCCAAGGCAAGAGGGCGTGCTTGCCCGCAGAACCGAGAACACGCTGTTGGGCAGAGCTGCAACTGACCGCTGGAGTTCAGCTCTCGCCGGACGGCAGAAGGCGAAGAACGAAGGCGCTTGCGAGCGGCGCAGTGCAGCGAAGAGCTCTCCGAATTCGCCGCTAGCTCCACGGTCCTTCTCAGCTGCGAGTAGCAGCGCTCGCAGTACACAGAGCTTCGCAAGGCCCGAAGAGCCGGAGGGAAGTATCGCACACGCAAATGTGCCAGGACAGAGACGTGTTCTACGTTGTCCCCTCTCGTCGTGCAGTTTGTGCCTCTGCTGCTTCTGCTGTTAGGAATCGCTCCTTGAAAGGCGAGCGAGAGCGTCCTTCCGGGTGCATTGCACTGAGTCGAGTGCTCGCTCGGGACTTTGCTCTCGCGGGCCAAGGCAAGAGGGCGTGCTTGCCCGCAGAACCGAGAACACGCTGTTGGGCAGAGCTGCAACGGACCGCTGGAGTTCAGCTCTCGCCGGACGGCAGAAGGCGAAGAACGAAGCCGCTTGCGAGCGGCGCAGTGCAGCGAAGAGCTCTACGAATTCGCCGCTAGCTCCACGGTCCTTCTCAGCTGCGAGTAGCAGCGCTCGCAGTACACAGAGCTTCGCAAGGCCCGAAGAGCCGGAGGGAAGTATCGCACACGCAAATGTGCCAGGACAGAGACGTGTTCTACGTTGTCCCCTTCTCGTCGTGCAGTTTGTGCCTCTGCTGCTTCTGCTGTTAGGAATCGCTCCTTGAAAGGCGAGCGAGAGCGTCCTTCCGGGTGCATTGCACTGAGTCGAGTGCTCGCTCGGGACTTTGCTCTCGGGGCCAAGGCAAGAGGGCGTGCTTGCCCGCAGAACCGAGAACACGCTGTTGGGCAGAGCTGCAACTGACCGCTGGAGTTCAGCTCTTCGCCGGACGGCAGAAGGCGAAGAACGAAGCCGCTTGCGAGCGGCGCAGTGCAGCGAAGAGCTCTCCGAATTCGCCGCTAGCTCCACGGTCCCTTCTCAGCTGCGAGTAGCAGCGCTCGCAGTACACAGAGCTTCGCAAGGCCCGAAGAGCCGGAGGGAAGTATCGCACACGCAAATGTGCCAGGACAGAGACGTGTTCTACGTTGTCCCCTTCTCGTCGTGCAGTTTGTGCCTCTGCTGCTTCTGCTGTTAGGAATCGCTCCTTGAAAGGCGAGCGAGAGCGTCCTTCCGGGTGCATTGCACTGAGTCGAGTGCTCGCTCGGGACTTTGCTCTCGGGGCCAAGGCAAGAGGGCGTGCTTGCCCGCAGAACCGAGAACACGCTGTTGGGCAGAGCTGCAACTGACCGCTGGAGTTCAGCTCTCGCCGGACGGCAGAAGGCGAAGAACGAAGGCCGCTTGCGAGCGGCGCAGTGCAGCGAAGAGCTCTCCGAATTCGCCGCTAGCTCCACGGTCCTTCTCAGCTGCGAGTAGCAGCGCTCGCAGTACACAGAGCTTCGCAAGGCCCGAAGAGCCGGAGGGAAGTATCGCACACGCAAATGTGCCAGGACAGAGACGTGTTCTACGTTGTCCCCTCTCGTCGTGCAGTTTGTGCCTCTGCTGCTTCTGCTGTTAGGAATCGCTCCTTGAAAGGCGAGCGAGAGCGTCCTTCCGGGTGCATTGCACTGAGTCGAGTGCTCGCTCGGGACTTTGCTCTCGGGGCCAAGGCAAGAGGGCGTGCTTGCCCGCAGAACCGAGAACACGCTGTTGGGCAGAGCTGCAACTGACCGCTGGAGTTCAGCTCTCGCCGGACGGCAGAAGGCGAAGAACGAAGCCGCTTGCGAGCGGCGCAGTGCAGCGAAGAGCTCTCCGAATTCGCCGCTAGCTCCACGGTCCTTCTCAGCTGCGAGTAGCAGCGCTCGCAGTACACAGAGCTTCGCAAGGCCCGAAGAGCCCGGAGGGAAGTATCGCACACGCAAATGTGCCAGGACAGAGACGTGTTCTACGTTGTCCCCTCTCGTCGTGCAGTTTGTGCCTCTGCTGCTTCTGCTGTTAGGAATCGCTCCTTGAAAGGCGAGCGAGAGCGTCCTTCCGGGTGCATTGCACTGAGTCGAGTGCTCGCTCGGGACTTTGCTCTCGCGGCCAAGGCAAGAGGGCGTGCTTGCCCGCAGAACCGAGAACACGCTGTTGGGCAGAGCTGCAACTGACCGCTGGAGTTCAGCTCTCGCCGGACGGCAGAAGGCGAAGAACGAAGCCGCTTGCGAGCGGCGCAGTGCAGCGAAGAGCTCTACGAATTCGCCGCTAGCTCCACGGTCCTTCTCAGCTGCGAGTAGCAGCGCTCGCAGTACACAGAGCTTCGCAAGGCCCGAAGACCCGGAGGGAAGTATCGCTCACGAAAATGTGCCAGGACAGAGACGTGTTCTACGTTGTCCCCTCTCGTCGTGCAGTTTGTGCCTCTGCTGCTTCTGCTGTTAGGAATCGCTCCTTGAAAGGCGAGCGAGAGCGTCCTTCCGGGTGCATTGCACTGAGTCGAGTGCTCGCTCGGGACTTTGCTCTCGCGGCCAAGGCAAGAGGGCGTGCTTGCCCGCAGAACCGAGAACACGCTGTTGGGCAGAGCTGCAACTGACCGCTGGAGTTCAGCTCTCGCCGGACGGCAGAAGGCGAAGAACGAAGGCGCTTGCGAGCGGCGCAGTGCAGCGAAGAGCTCTCCGAATTCGCCGCTAGCTCCACGGTCCTTCTCAGCTGCGAGTAGCAGCGCTCGCAGTACACAGAGCTTCGCAAGGCCCGAAGAGCCGGAGGGAAGTATCGCACACGCAAATGTGCCAGGACAGAGACGTGTTCTACGTTGTCCCCTCTCGTCGTGCAGTTTGTGCCTCTGCTGCTTCTGCTGTTAGGAATCGCTCCTTGAAAGGCGAGCGAGAGCGTCCTTCCGGGTGCATTGCACTGAGTCGAGTGCTCGCTCGGGACTTTGCTCTCGCGGCCAAGGCAAGAGGGCGTGCTTGCCCGCAGAACCGAGAACACGCTGTTGGGCAGAGCTGCAACTGACCGCTGGAGTTCAGCTCTCGCCGGACGGCAGAAGGCGAAGAACGAAGGCGCTTGCGAGCGGCGCAGTGCAGCGAAGAGCTCTCCGAATTCGCCGCTAGCTCCACGGTCCTTCTCAGCTGCGAGTAGCAGCGCTCGCAGTACACAGAGCTTCGCAAGGCCCGAAGAGCCGGAGGGAAGTATCGCACACGCAAATGTGCCAGGACAGAGACGTGTTCTACGTTGTCCCCTCTCGTCGTGCAGTTTGTGCCTCTGCTGCTTCTGCTGTTAGGAATCGCTCCTTGAAAGGCGAGCGAGAGCGTCCTTCCGGGTGCATTGCACTGAGTCGAGTGCTCGCTCGGGACTTTGCTCTCGCGGCCAAGGCAAGAGGGCGTGCTTGCCCGCAGAACCGAGAACACGCTGTTGGGCAGAGCTGCAACGGACCGCTGGAGTTCAGCTCTCGCCGGACGGCAGAAGGCGAAGAACGAAGCCGCTTGCGAGCGGCGCAGTGCAGCGAAGAGCTCTACGAATTCGCCGCTAGCTCCACGGTCCTTCTCAGCTGCGAGTAGCAGCGCTCGCAGTACACAGAGCTTCGCAAGGCCCGAAGAGCCGGAGGGAAGTATCGCACACGCAAATGTGCCAGGACAGAGACGTGTTCTACGTTGTCCCCTCTCGTCGTGCAGTTTGTGCCTCTGCTGCTTCTGCTGTTAGGAATCGCTCCTTGAAAGGCGAGCGAGAGCGTCCTTCCGGGTGCATTGCACTGAGTCGAGTGCTCGCTCGGGACTTTGCTCTCGCGGCCAAGGCAAGAGGGCGTGCTTGCCCGCAGAACCGAGAACACGCTGTTGGGCAGAGCTGCAACGGACCGCTGGAGTTCAGCTCTCGCCGGACGGCAGAAGGCGAAGAACGAAGCCGCTTGCGAGCGGCGCAGTGCAGCGAAGAGCTCTACGAATTCGCCGCTAGCTCCACGGTCCTTCTCAGCTGCGAGTAGCAGCGCTCGCAGTACACAGAGCTTCGCAAGGCCCGAAGAGCCGGAGGGAAGTATCGCACACGCAAATGTGCCAGGACAGAGACGTGTTCTACGTTGTCCCTTCTCGTCGTGCAGTTTGTGCCTCTGCTGCTTCTGCTGTTAGGAATCGCTCCTTGAAAGGCGAGCGAGAGCGTCCTTCCGGGTGCATTGCACTGAGTCGAGTGCTCGCTCGGGACTTTGCTCTCGGGGCCAAGGCAAGAGGGCGTGCTTGCCCGCAGAACCGAGAACACGCTGTTGGGCAGAGCTGCAACTGACCGCTGGAGTTCAGCCTTCGCCGGACGGCAGAAGGCGAAGAACGAAGCCGCTTGCGAGCGGCGCAGTGCAGCGAAGAGCTCTCCGAATTCGCCGCTAGCTCCACGGCCCTTCTCAGCTGCGAGTAGCAGCGCTCGCAGTACACAGAGCTTCGCAAGGCCCGAAGAGCCGGAGGGAAGTATCGCACACGCAAATGTGCCAGGACAGAGACGTGTTCTACGTTGTCCCTTCTCGTCGTGCAGTTTGTGCCTCTGCTGCTTCTGCTGTTAGGAATCGCTCCTTGAAAGGCGAGCGAGAGCGTCCTTCCGGGTGCATTGCACTGAGTCGAGTGCTCGCTCGGGACTTTGCTCTCGGGGCCAAGGCAAGAGGGCGTGCTTGCCCGCAGAACCGAGAACACGCTGTTGGGCAGAGCTGCAACTGACCGCTGGAGTTCAGCTCTCGCCGGACGGCAGAAGGCGAAGAACGAAGCCGCTTGCGAGCGGCGCAGTGCAGCGAAGAGCTCTCCGAATTCGCCGCTAGCTCCACGGTCCTTCTCAGCTGCGAGTAGCAGCGCTCGCAGTACACAGAGCTTCGCAAGGCCCGAAGAGCCGGAGGGAAGTATCGCACACGCAAATGTGCCAGGACAGAGACGTGTTCTACGTTGTCCCCTCTCGTCGTGCAGTTTGTGCCTCTGCTGCTTCTGCTGTTAGGAATCGCTCTTTGAAAGGCGAGCGAGAGCGTCCTTCCGGGTGCATTGCACTGAGTCGAGTGCTCGCTCGGGACTTTGCTCTCGGGGCCAAGGCAAGAGGGCGTGCTTGCCCGCAGAACCGAGAACACGCTGTTGGGCAGAGCTGCAACTGACCGCTGGAGTTCAGCCTTCGCCGGACGGCAGAAGGCGAAGAACGAAGCCGCTTGCGAGCGGCGCAGTGCAGCGAAGAGCTCTCCGAATTCGCCGCTAGCTCCACGGTCCTTCTCAGCTGCGAGTAGCAGCGCTCGCAGTACACAGAGCTTCGCAAGGCCCGAAGAGCCGGAGGGAAGTATCGCACACGCAAATGTGCCAGGACAGAGACGTGTTCTACGTTGTCCCCTCTCGTCGTGCAGTTTGTGCCTCTGCTGCTTCTGCTGTTAGGAATCGCTCCTTGAAAGGCGAGCGAGAGCGTCCTTCCGGGTGCATTGCACTGAGTCGAGTGCTCGCTCGGGACTTTGCTCTCGCGGCCAAGGCAAGAGGGCGTGCTTGCCCGCAGAACCGAGAACACGCTGTTGGGCAGAGCTGCAACTGACCGCTGGAGTTCAGCTCTCGCCGGACGGCAGAAGGCGAAGAACGAAGGCGCTTGCGAGCGGCGCAGTGCAGCGAAGAGCTCTCCGAATTCGCCGCTAGCTCCACGGTCCTTCTCAGCTGCGAGTAGCAGCGCTCGCAGTACACAGAGCTTCGCAAGGCCCGAAGAGCCGGAGGGAAGTATCGCACACGCAAATGTGCCAGGACAGAGACGTGTTCTACGTTGTCCCCTCTCGTCGTGCAGTTTGTGCCTCTGCTGCTTCTGCTGTTAGGAATCGCTCCTTGAAAGGCGAGCGAGAGCGTCCTTCCGGGTGCATTGCACTGAGTCGAGTGCTCGCTCGGGACTTTGCTCTCGCGGCCAAGGCAAGAGGGCGTGCTTGCCCGCAGAACCGAGAACACGCTGTTGGGCAGAGCTGCAACTGACCGCTGGAGTTCAGCTCTCGCCGGACGGCAGAAGGCGAAGAACGAAGCCGCTTGCGAGCGGCGCAGTGCAGCGAAGAGCTCTACGAATTCGCCGCTAGCTCCACGGTCCTTCTCAGCTGCGAGTAGCAGCGCTCGCAGTACACAGAGCTTCGCAAGGCCCGAAGACCCGGAGGGAAGTATCGCTCACGAAAATGTGCCAGGACAGAGACGTGTTCTACGTTGTCCCCTCTCGTCGTGCAGTTTGTGCCTCTGCTGCTTCTGCTGTTAGGAATCGCTCCTTGAAAGGCGAGCGAGAGCGTCCTTCCGGGTGCATTGCACTGAGTCGAGTGCTCGCTCGGGACTTTGCTCTCGCGGCCAAGGCAAGAGGGCGTGCTTGCCCGCAGAACCGAGAACACGCTGTTGGGCAGAGCTGCAACTGACCGCTGGAGTTCAGCTCTCGCCGGACGGCAGAAGGCGAAGAACGAAGGCGCTTGCGAGCGGCGCAGTGCAGCGAAGAGCTCTCCGAATTCGCCGCTAGCTCCACGGTCCTTCTCAGCTGCGAGTAGCTGCTCTCGCAGTACACAGAGCTTCGCAAGGCCCGAAGAGCCGGAGGGAAGTATCGCACACGCAAATGTGCCAGGACAGAGACGTGTTCTACGTTGTCCCCTCTCGTCGTGCAGTTTGTGCCTCTGCTGCTTCTGCTGTTAGGAATCGCTCCTTGAAAGGCGAGCGAGAGCGTCCTTCCGGGTGCATTGCACTGAGTCGAGTGCTCGCTCGGGACTTTGCTCTCGCGGCCAAGGCAAGAGGGCGTGCTTGCCCGCAGAACCGAGAACACGCTGTTGGGCAGAGCTGCAACGGACCGCTGGAGTTCAGCTCTCGCCGGACGGCAGAAGGCGAAGAACGAAGCCGCTTGCGAGCGGCGCAGTGCAGCGAAGAGCTCTACGAATTCGCCGCTAGCTCCACGGTCCTTCTCAGCTGCGAGTAGCAGCGCTCGCAGTACACAGAGCTTCGCAAGGCCCGAAGAGCCGGAGGGAAGTATCGCACACGCAAATGTGCCAGGACAGAGACGTGTTCTACGTTGTCCCCTCTCGTCGTGCAGTTTGTGCCTCTGCTGCTTCTGCTGTTAGGAATCGCTCCTTGAAAGGCGAGCGAGAGCGTCCTTCCGGGTGCATTGCACTGAGTCGAGTGCTCGCTCGGGACTTTGCTCTCGGGGCCAAGGCAAGAGGGCGTGCTTGCCCGCAGAACCGAGAACACGCTGTTGGGCAGAGCTGCAACTGACCGCTGGAGTTCAGCCTTCGCCGGACGGCAGAAGGCGAAGAACGAAGCCGCTTGCGAGCGGCGCAGTGCAGCGAAGAGCTCTCCGAATTCGCCGCTAGCTCCACGGCCCTTCTCAGCTGCGAGTAGCAGCGCTCGCAGTACACAGAGCTTCGCAAGGCCCGAAGAGCCGGAGGGAAGTATCGCACACGCAAATGTGCCAGGACAGAGACGTGTTCTACGTTGTCCCCTCTCGTCGTGCAGTTTGTGCCTCTGCTGCTTCTGCTGTTAGGAATCGCTCTTTGAAAGGCGAGCGAGAGCGTCCTTCCGGGTGCATTGCACTGAGTCGAGTGCTCGCTCGGGACTTTGCTCTCGGGGCCAAGGCAAGAGGGCGTGCTTGCTCGCAGAACCGAGAACACGCTGTTGGGCAGAGCTGCAACTGACCGCTGGAGTTCAGCTCTCGCCGGACGGCAGAAGGCGAAGAACGAAGCCGCTTGCGAGCGGCGCAGTGCAGCGAAGAGCTCTCCGAATTCGCCGCTAGCTCCACGGTCCTTCTCAGCTGCGAGTAGCAGCGCTCGCAGTACACAGAGCTTCGCAAGGCCCGAAGACCCGGAGGGAAGTATCGCACACGCAAATGTGCCAGGACAGAGACGTGTTCTACGTTGTCCCCTCTCGTCGTGCAGTTTGTGCCTCTGCTGCTTCTGCTGTTAGGAATCGCTCCTTGAAAGGCGAGCGAGAGCGTCCTTCCGGGTGCATTGCACTGAGTCGAGTGCTCGCTCGGGACTTTGCTCTCGCGGCCAAGGCAAGAGGGCGTGCTTGCCCGCAGAACCGAGAACACGCTGTTGGGCAGAGCTGCAACTGACCGCTGGAGTTCAGCTCTCGCCGGACGGCAGAAGGCGAAGAACGAAGCCGCTTGCGAGCGGCGCAGTGCAGCGAAGAGCTCTACGAATTCGCCGCTAGCTCCACGGTCCTTCTCAGCTGCGAGTAGCAGCGCTCGCAGTACACAGAGCTTCGCAAGGCCCGAAGACCCGGAGGGAAGTATCGCTCACGAAAATGTGCCAGGACAGAGACGTGTTCTACGTTGTCCCCTCTCGTCGTGCAGTTTGTGCCTCTGCTGCTTCTGCTGTTAGGAATCGCTCCTTGAAAGGCGAGCGAGAGCGTCCTTCCGGGTGCATTGCACTGAGTCGAGTGCTCGCTCGGGACTTTGCTCTCGCGGCCAAGGCAAGAGGGCGTGCTTGCCCGCAGAACCGAGAACACGCTGTTGGGCAGAGCTGCAACTGACCGCTGGAGTTCAGCTCTCGCCGGACGGCAGAAGGCGAAGAACGAAGCCGCTTGCGAGCGGCGCAGTGCAGCGAAGAGCTCTACGAATTCGCCGCTAGCTCCACGGTCCTTCTCAGCTGCGAGTAGCAGCGCTCGCAGTACACAGAGCTTCGCAAGGCCCGAAGACCCGGAGGGAAGTATCGCTCACGAAAATGTGCCAGGACAGAGACGTGTTCTACGTTGTCCCCTCTCGTCGTGCAGTTTGTGCCTCTGCTGCTTCTGCTGTTAGGAATCGCTCCTTGAAAGGCGAGCGAGAGCGTCCTTCCGGGTGCATTGCACTGAGTCGAGTGCTCGCTCGGGACTTTGCTCTCGCGGCCAAGGCAAGAGGGCGTGCTTGCCCGCAGAACCGAGAACACGCTGTTGGGCAGAGCTGCAACGGACCGCTGGAGTTCAGCTCTCGCCGGACGGCAGAAGGCGAAGAACGAAGCCGCTTGCGAGCGGCGCAGTGCAGCGAAGAGCTCTACGAATTCGCCGCTAGCTCCACGGTCCTTCTCAGCTGCGAGTAGCAGCGCTCGCAGTACACAGAGCTTCGCAAGGCCCGAAGAGCCGGAGGGAAGTATCGCACACGCAAATGTGCCAGGACAGAGACGTGTTCTACGTTGTCCCCTCTCGTCGTGCAGTTTGTGCCTCTGCTGCTTCTGCTGTTAGGAATCGCTCCTTGAAAGGCGAGCGAGAGCGTCCTTCCGGGTGCATTGCACTGAGTCGAGTGCTCGCTCGGGACTTTGCTCTCGCGGCCAAGGCAAGAGGGCGTGCTTGCCCGCAGAACCGAGAACACGCTGTTGGGCAGAGCTGCAACGGACCGCTGGAGTTCAGCTCTCGCCGGACGGCAGAAGGCGAAGAACGAAGCCGCTTGCGAGCGGCGCAGTGCAGCGAAGAGCTCTACGAATTCGCCGCTAGCTCCACGGTCCTTCTCAGCTGCGAGTAGCAGCGCTCGCAGTACACAGAGCTTCGCAAGGCCCGAAGAGCCGGAGGGAAGTATCGCACACGCAAATGTGCCAGGACAGAGACGTGTTCTACGTTGTCCCTTCTCGTCGTGCAGTTTGTGCCTCTGCTGCTTCTGCTGTTAGGAATCGCTCCTTGAAAGGCGAGCGAGAGCGTCCTTCCGGGTGCATTGCACTGAGTCGAGTGCTCGCTCGGGACTTTGCTCTCGGGGCCAAGGCAAGAGGGCGTGCTTGCCCGCAGAACCGAGAACACGCTGTTGGGCAGAGCTGCAACGGACCGCTGGAGTTCAGCCTTCGCCGGACGGCAGAAGGCGAAGAACGAAGCCGCTTGCGAGCGGCGCAGTGCAGCGAAGAGCTCTCCGAATTCGCCGCTAGCTCCACGGCCCTTCTCAGCTGCGAGTAGCAGCGCTCGCAGTACACAGAGCTTCGCAAGGCCCGAAGAGCCGGAGGGAAGTATCGCACACGCAAATGTGCCAGGACAGAGACGTGTTCTACGTTGTCCCTTCTCGTCGTGCAGTTTGTGCCTCTGCTGCTTCTGCTGTTAGGAATCGCTCCTTGAAAGGCGAGCGAGAGCGTCCTTCCGGGTGCATTGCACTGAGTCGAGTGCTCGCTCGGGACTTTGCTCTCGGGGCCAAGGCAAGAGGGCGTGCTTGCCCGCAGAACCGAGAACACGCTGTTGGGCAGAGCTGCAACTGACCGCTGGAGTTCAGCTCTCGCCGGACGGCAGAAGGCGAAGAACGAAGCCGCTTGCGAGCGGCGCAGTGCAGCGAAGAGCTCTCCGAATTCGCCGCTAGCTCCACGGCCCTTCTCAGCTGCGAGTAGCAGCGCTCGCAGTACACAGAGCTTCGCAAGGCCCGAAGAGCCGGAGGGAAGTATCGCACACGCAAATGTGCCAGGACAGAGACGTGTTCTACGTTGTCCCCTCTCGTCGTGCAGTTTGTGCCTCTGCTGCTTCTGCTGTTAGGAATCGCTCTTTGAAAGGCGAGCGAGAGCGTCCTTCCGGGTGCATTGCACTGAGTCGAGTGCTCGCTCGGGACTTTGCTCTCGGGGCCAAGGCAAGAGGGCGTGCTTGCTCGCAGAACCGAGAACACGCTGTTGGGCAGAGCTGCAACTGACCGCTGGAGTTCAGCTCTCGCCGGACGGCAGAAGGCGAAGAACGAAGCCGCTTGCGAGCGGCGCAGTGCAGCGAAGAGCTCTCCGAATTCGCCGCTAGCTTCACGGTCCTTCTCAGCTGCGAGTAGCAGCGCTCGCAGTACACAGAGCTTCGCAAGGCCCGAAGAGCCGGAGGGAAGTATCGCACACGCAAATGTGCCAGGACAGAGACGTGTTCTACGTTGTCCCCTCTCGTCGTGCAGTTTGTGCCTCTGCTGCTTCTGCTGTTAGGAATCGCTCCTTGAAAGGCGAGCGAGAGCGTCCTTCCGGGTGCATTGCACTGAGTCGAGTGCTCGCTCGGGACTTTGCTCTCGGGGCCAAGGCAAGAGGGCGTGCTTGCCCGAAGAACCGAGAACACGCTGTTGGGCAGAGCTGCAACGGACCGCTGGAGTTCAGCTCTCGCCGGACGGCAGAAGGCGAAGAACGAAGGCGCTTGCGAGCGGCGCAGTGCAGCGAAGAGCTCTCCGAATTCGCCGCTAGCTCCACGGCCCTTCTCAGCTGCGAGTAGCAGCGCTCGCAGTACACAGAGCTTCGCAAGGCCCGAAGAGCCGGAGGGAAGTATCGCACACGCAAATGTGCCAGGACAGAGACGTGTTCTACGTTGTCCCTTCTCGTCGTGCAGTTTGTGCCTCTGCTGCTTCTGCTGTTAGGAATCGCTCCTTGAAAGGCGAGCGAGAGCGTCCTTCCGGGTGCATTGCACTGAGTCGAGTGCTCGCTCGGGACTTTGCTCTCGGGGCCAAGGCAAGAGGGCGTGCTTGCCCGCAGAACCGAGAACACGCTGTTGGGCAGAGCTGCAACGGACCGCTGGAGTTCAGCTCTCGCCGGACGGCAGAAGGCGAAGAACGAAGGCGCTTGCGAGCGGCGCAGTGCAGCGAAGAGCTCTCCGAATTCGCCGCTAGCTCCACGGCCCTTCTCAGCTGCGAGTAGCAGCGCTCGCAGTACACAGAGCTTCGCAAGGCCCGAAGAGCCGGAGGGAAGTATCGCACACGCAAATGTGCCAGGACAGAGACGTGTTCTACGTTGTCCCCTCTCGTCGTGCAGTTTGTGCCTCTGCTGCTTCTGCTGTTAGGAATCGCTCTTTGAAAGGCGAGCGAGAGCGTCCTTCCGGGTGCATTGCACTGAGTCGAGTGCTCGCTCGGGACTTTGCTCTCGGGGCCAAGGCAAGAGGGCGTGCTTGCTCGCAGAACCGAGAACACGCTGTTGGGCAGAGCTGCAACTGACCGCTGGAGTTCAGCTCTCGCCGGACGGCAGAAGGCGAAGAACGAAGCCGCTTGCGAGCGGCGCAGTGCAGCGAAGAGCTCTCCGAATTCGCCGCTAGCTCCACGGTCCTTCTCAGCTGCGAGTAGCAGCGCTCGCAGTACACAGAGCTTCGCAAGGCCCGAAGACCCGGAGGGAAGTATCGCACACGCAAATGTGCCAGGACAGAGACGTGTTCTACGTTGTCCCCTCTCGTCGTGCAGTTTGTGCCTCTGCTGCTTCTGCTGTTAGGAATCGCTCCTTGAAAGGCGAGCGAGAGCGTCCTTCCGGGTGCATTGCACTGAGTCGAGTGCTCGCTCGGGACTTTGCTCTCGCGGCCAAGGCAAGAGGGCGTGCTTGCCCGCAGAACCGAGAACACGCTGTTGGGCAGAGCTGCAACTGACCGCTGGAGTTCAGCTCTCGCCGGACGGCAGAAGGCGAAGAACGAAGCCGCTTGCGAGCGGCGCAGTGCAGCGAAGAGCTCTACGAATTCGCCGCTAGCTCCACGGTCCTTCTCAGCTGCGAGTAGCAGCGCTCGCAGTACACAGAGCTTCGCAAGGCCCGAAGAGCCGGAGGGAAGTATCGCTCACGAAAATGTGCCAGGACAGAGACGTGTTCTACGTTGTCCCCTCTCGTCGTGCAGTTTGTGCCTCTGCTGCTTCTGCTGTTAGGAATCGCTCCTTGAAAGGCGAGCGAGAGCGTCCTTCCGGGTGCATTGCACTGAGTCGAGTGCTCGCTCGGGACTTTGCTCTCGCGGCCAAGGCAAGAGGGCGTGCTTGCCCGCAGAACCGAGAACACGCTGTTGGGCAGAGCTGCAACTGACCGCTGGAGTTCAGCTCTCGCCGGACGGCAGAAGGCGAAGAACGAAGCCGCTTGCGAGCGGCGCAGTGCAGCGAAGAGCTCTCCGAATTCGCCGCTAGCTCCACGGTCCTTCTCAGCTGCGAGTAGCTGCTCTCGCAGTACACAGAGCTTCGCAAGGCCCGAAGAGCCGGAGGGAAGTATCGCACACGCAAATGTGCCAGGACAGAGACGTGTTCTACGTTGTCCCCTCTCGTCGTGCAGTTTGTGCCTCTGCTGCTTCTGCTGTTAGGAATCGCTCCTTGAAAGGCGAGCGAGAGCGTCCTTCCGGGTGCATTGCACTGAGTCGAGTGCTCGCTCGGGACTTTGCTCTCGGGGCCAAGGCAAGAGGGCGTGCTTGCCCGCAGAACCGAGAACACGCTGTTGGGCAGAGCTGCAACGGACCGCTGGAGTTCAGCTCTCGCCGGACGGCAGAAGGCGAAGAACGAAGCCGCTTGCGAGCGGCGCAGTGCAGCGAAGAGCTCTACGAATTCGCCGCTAGCTCCACGGTCCTTCTCAGCTGCGAGTAGCAGCGCTCGCAGTACACAGAGCTTCGCAAGGCCCGAAGAGCCGGAGGGAAGTATCGCACACGCAAATGTGCCAGGACAGAGACGTGTTCTACGTTGTCCCCTCTCGTCGTGCAGTTTGTGCCTCTGCTGCTTCTGCTGTTAGGAATCGCTCCTTGAAAGGCGAGCGAGAGCGTCCTTCCGGGTGCATTGCACTGAGTCGAGTGCTCGCTCGGGACTTTGCTCTCGCGGCCAAGGCAAGAGGGCGTGCTTGCCCGCAGAACCGAGAACACGCTGTTGGGCAGAGCTGCAACGGACCGCTGGAGTTCAGCTCTCGCCGGACGGCAGAAGGCGAAGAACGAAGCCGCTTGCGAGCGGCGCAGTGCAGCGAAGAGCTCTACGAATTCGCCGCTAGCTCCACGGTCCTTCTCAGCTGCGAGTAGCAGCGCTCGCAGTACACAGAGCTTCGCAAGGCCCGAAGAGCCGGAGGGAAGTATCGCACACGCAAATGTGCCAGGACAGAGACGTGTTCTACGTTGTCCCTTCTCGTCGTGCAGTTTGTGCCTCTGCTGCTTCTGCTGTTAGGAATCGCTCCTTGAAAGGCGAGCGAGAGCGTCCTTCCGGGTGCATTGCACTGAGTCGAGTGCTCGCTCGGGACTTTGCTCTCGGGGCCAAGGCAAGAGGGCGTGCTTGCCCGCAGAACCGAGAACACGCTGTTGGGCAGAGCTGCAACGGACCGCTGGAGTTCAGCCTTCGCCGGACGGCAGAAGGCGAAGAACGAAGCCGCTTGCGAGCGGCGCAGTGCAGCGAAGAGCTCTCCGAATTCGCCGCTAGCTCCACGGCCCTTCTCAGCTGCGAGTAGCAGCGCTCGCAGTACACAGAGCTTCGCAAGGCCCGAAGAGCCGGAGGGAAGTATCGCACACGCAAATGTGCCAGGACAGAGACGTGTTCTACGTTGTCCCTTCTCGTCGTGCAGTTTGTGCCTCTGCTGCTTCTGCTGTTAGGAATCGCTCCTTGAAAGGCGAGCGAGAGCGTCCTTCCGGGTGCATTGCACTGAGTCGAGTGCTCGCTCGGGACTTTGCTCTCGGGGCCAAGGCAAGAGGGCGTGCTTGCCCGCAGAACCGAGAACACGCTGTTGGGCAGAGCTGCAACTGACCGCTGGAGTTCAGCTCTCGCCGGACGGCAGAAGGCGAAGAACGAAGCCGCTTGCGAGCGGCGCAGTGCAGCGAAGAGCTCTCCGAATTCGCCGCTAGCTCCACGGCCCTTCTCAGCTGCGAGTAGCAGCGCTCGCAGTACACAGAGCTTCGCAAGGCCCGAAGAGCCGGAGGGAAGTATCGCGCACGCAAATGTGCCAGGACAGAGACGTGTTCTACGTTGTCCCCTCTCGTCGTGCAGTTTGTGCCTCTGCTGCTTCTGCTGTTAGGAATCGCTCTTTGAAAGGCGAGCGAGAGCGTCCTTCCGGGTGCATTGCACTGAGTCGAGTGCTCGCTCGGGACTTTGCTCTCGGGGCCAAGGCAAGAGGGCGTGCTTGCTCGCAGAACCGAGAACACGCTGTTGGGCAGAGCTGCAACTGACCGCTGGAGTTCAGCTCTCGCCGGACGGCAGAAGGCGAAGAACGAAGCCGCTTGCGAGCGGCGCAGTGCAGCGAAGAGCTCTACGAATTCGCCGCTAGCTCCACGGTCCTTCTCAGCTGCGAGTAGCAGCGCTCGCAGTACACAGAGCTTCGCAAGGCCCGAAGAGCCGGAGGGAAGTATCGCACACGCAAATGTGCCAGGACAGAGACGTGTTCTACGTTGTCCCCTCTCGTCGTGCAGTTTGTGCCTCTGCTGCTTCTGCTGTTAGGAATCGCTCCTTGAAAGGCGAGCGAGAGCGTCCTTCCGGGTGCATTGCACTGAGTCGAGTGCTCGCTCGGGACTTTGCTCTCGCGGCCAAGGCAAGAGGGCGTGCTTGCCCGCAGAACCGAGAACACGCTGTTGGGCAGAGCTGCAACTGACCGCTGGAGTTCAGCCTTCGCCGGACGGCAGAAGGCGAAGAACGAAGCCGCTTGCGAGCGGCGCAGTGCAGCGAAGAGCTCTACGAATTCGCCGCTAGCTCCACGGTCCTTCTCAGCTGCGAGTAGCAGCGCTCGCAGTACACAGAGCTTCGCAAGGCCCGAAGACCCGGAGGGAAGTATCGCTCACGAAAATGTGCCAGGACAGAGACGTGTTCTACGTTGTCCCCTCTCGTCGTGCAGTTTGTGCCTCTGCTGCTTCTGCTGTTAGGAATCGCTCCTTGAAAGGCGAGCGAGAGCGTCCTTCCGGGTGCATTGCACTGAGTCGAGTGCTCGCTCGGGACTTTGCTCTCGCGGCCAAGGCAAGAGGGCGTGCTTGCCCGCAGAACCGAGAACACGCTGTTGGGCAGAGCTGCAACTGACCGCTGGAGTTCAGCTCTCGCCGGACGGCAGAAGGCGAAGAACGAAGCCGCTTGCGAGCGGCGCAGTGCAGCGAAGAGCTCTCCGAATTCGCCGCTAGCTCCACGGTCCTTCTCAGCTGCGAGTAGCTGCTCTCGCAGTACACAGAGCTTCGCAAGGCCCGAAGAGCCGGAGGGAAGTATCGCACACGCAAATGTGCCAGGACAGAGACGTGTTCTACGTTGTCCCCTCTCGTCGTGCAGTTTGTGCCTCTGCTGCTTCTGCTGTTAGGAATCGCTCCTTGAAAGGCGAGCGAGAGCGTCCTTCCGGGTGCATTGCACTGAGTCGAGTGCTCGCTCGGGACTTTGCTCTCGCGGCCAAGGCAAGAGGGCGTGCTTGCCCGCAGAACCGAGAACACGCTGTTGGGCAGAGCTGCAACTGACCGCTGGAGTTCAGCTCTCGCCGGACGGCAGAAGGCGAAGAACGAAGGCGCTTGCGAGCGGCGCAGTGCAGCGAAGAGCTCTCCGAATTCGCCGCTAGCTCCACGGTCCTTCTCAGCTGCGAGTAGCAGCGCTCGCAGTACACAGAGCTTCGCAAGGCCCGAAGAGCCGGAGGGAAGTATCGCACACGCAAATGTGCCAGGACAGAGACGTGTTCTACGTTGTCCCCTCTCGTCGTGCAGTTTGTGCCTCTGCTGCTTCTGCTGTTAGGAATCGCTCCTTGAAAGGCGAGCGAGAGCGTCCTTCCGGGTGCATTGCACTGAGTCGAGTGCTCGCTCGGGACTTTGCTCTCGGGGCCAAGGCAAGAGGGCGTGCTTGCCCGCAGAACCGAGAACACGCTGTTGGGCAGAGCTGCAACTGACCGCTGGAGTTCAGCTCTCGCCGGACGGCAGAAGGCGAAGAACGAAGGCGCTTGCGAGCGGCGCAGTGCAGCGAAGAGCTCTCCGAATTCGCCGCTAGCTCCACGGTCCTTCTCAGCTGCGAGTAGCAGCGCTCGCAGTACACAGAGCTTCGCAAGGCCCGAAGAGCCGGAGGGAAGTATCGCACACGCAAATGTGCCAGGACAGAGACGTGTTCTACGTTGTCCCCTCTCGTCGTGCAGTTTGTGCCTCTGCTGCTTCTGCTGTTAGGAATCGCTCCTTGAAAGGCGAGCGAGAGCGTCCTTCCGGGTGCATTGCACTGAGTCGAGTGCTCGCTCGGGACTTTGCTCTCGGGGCCAAGGCAAGAGGGCGTGCTTGCCCGCAGAACCGAGAACACGCTGTTGGGCAGAGCTGCAACTGACCGCTGGAGTTCAGCTCTCGCCGGACGGCAGAAGGCGAAGAACGAAGGCGCTTGCGAGCGGCGCAGTGCAGCGAAGAGCTCTCCGAATTCGCCGCTAGCTCCACGGTCCTTCTCAGCTGCGAGTAGCAGCGCTCGCAGTACACAGAGCTTCGCAAGGCCCGAAGAGCCGGAGGGAAGTATCGCACACGCAAATGTGCCAGGACAGAGACGTGTTCTACGTTGTCCCCTCTCGTCGTGCAGTTTGTGCCTCTGCTGCTTCTGCTGTTAGGAATCGCTCCTTGAAAGGCGAGCGAGAGCGTCCTTCCGGGTGCATTGCACTGAGTCGAGTGCTCGCTCGGGACTTTGCTCTCGGGGCCAAGGCAAGAGGGCGTGCTTGCCCGCAGAACCGAGAACACGCTGTTGGGCAGAGCTGCAACTGACCGCTGGAGTTCAGCCTTCGCCGGACGGCAGAAGGCGAAGAACGAAGGCGCTTGCGAGCGGCGCAGTGCAGCGAAGAGCTCTCCGAATTCGCCGCTAGCTCCACGGTCCTTCTCAGCTGCGAGTAGCAGCGCTCGCAGTACACAGAGCTTCGCAAGGCCCGAAGAGCCGGAGGGAAGTATCGCACACGCAAATGTGCCAGGACAGAGACGTGTTCTACGTTGTCCCCTCTCGTCGTGCAGTTTGTGCCTCTGCTGCTTCTGCTGTTAGGAATCGCTCCTTGAAAGGCGAGCGAGAGCGTCCTTCCGGGTGCATTGCACTGAGTCGAGTGCTCGCTCGGGACTTTGCTCTCGCGGCCAAGGCAAGAGGGCGTGCTTGCCCGCAGAACCGAGAACACGCTGTTGGGCAGAGCTGCAACTGACCGCTGGAGTTCAGCTCTCGCCGGACGGCAGAAGGCGAAGAACGAAGCCGCTTGCGAGCGGCGCAGTGCAGCGAAGAGCTCTCCGAATTCGCCGCTAGCTCCACGGTCCTTCTCAGCTGCGAGTAGCAGCGCTCGCAGTACACAGAGCTTCGCAAGGCCCGAAGAGACGGAGGGAAGTATCGCACACGCAAATGTGCCAGGACAGAGACGTGTTCTACGTTGTCCCCTCTCGTCGTGCAGTTTGTGCCTCTGCTGCTTCTGCTGTTAGGAATCGCTCCTTGAAAGGCGAGCGAGAGCGTCCTTCCGGGTGCATTGCACTGAGTCGAGTGCTCGCTCGGGACTTTGCTCTCGCGGCCAAGGCAAGAGGGCGTGCTTGCCCGCAGAACCGAGAACACGCTGTTGGGCAGAGCTGCAACTGACCGCTGGAGTTCAGCTCTCGCCGGACGGCAGAAGGCGAAGAACGAAGGCGCTTGCGAGCGGCGCAGTGCAGCGAAGAGCTCTCCGAATTCGCCGCTAGCTCCACGGTCCTTCTCAGCTGCGAGTAGCAGCGCTCGCAGTACACAGAGCTTCGCAAGGCCCGAAGAGCCGGAGGGAAGTATCGCACACGCAAATGTGCCAGGACAGAGACGTGTTCTACGTTGTCCCCTCTCGTCGTGCAGTTTGTGCCTCTGCTGCTTCTGCTGTTAGGAATCGCTCCTTGAAAGGCGAGCGAGAGCGTCCTTCCGGGTGCATTGCACTGAGTCGAGTGCTCGCTCGGGACTTTGCTCTCGGGGCCAAGGCAAGAGGGCGTGCTTGCCCGCAGAACCGAGAACACGCTGTTGGGCAGAGCTGCAACGGACCGCTGGAGTTCAGCTCTCGCCGGACGGCAGAAGGCGAAGAACGAAGCCGCTTGCGAGCGGCGCAGTGCAGCGAAGAGCTCTTCGAATTCGCCGCTAGCTCCACGGTCCTTCTCAGCTGCGAGTAGCAGCGCTCGCAGTACACAGAGCTTCGCAAGGCCCGAAGAGCCGGAGGGAAGTATCGCACACGCAAATGTGCCAGGACAGAGACGTGTTCTACGGTGTCCCTTCTCGTCGTGCAGTTTGTGCCTCTGCTGCTTCTGCTGTTAGGAATCGCTCCTTGAAAGGCGAGCGAGAGCGTCCTTCCGGGTGCATTGCACTGAGTCGAGTGCTCGCTCGGGACTTTGCTCTCGGGGCCAAGGCAAGAGGGCGTGCTTGCCCGCAGAACCGAGAACACGCTGTTGGGCAGAGCTGCAACGGACCGCTGGAGTTCAGCTCTCGCCGGACGGCAGAAGGCGAAGAACGAAGCCGCTTGCGAGCGGCGCAGTGCAGCGAAGAGCTCTCCGAATTCGCCGCTAGCTCCACGGTCCTTCTCAGCTGCGAGTAGCAGCGCTCGCAGTACACAGAGCTTCGCAAGGCCCGAAGAGCCGGAGGGAAGTATCGCACACGCAAATGTGCCAGGACAGAGACGTGTTCTACGTTGTCCCCTCTCGTCGTGCAGTTTGTGCCTCTGCTGCTTCTGCTGTTAGGAATCGCTCCTTGAAAGGCGAGCGAGAGCGTCCTTCCGGGTGCATTGCACTGAGTCGAGTGCTCGCTCGGGACTTTGCTCTCGCGGCCAAGGCAAGAGGGCGTGCTTGCCCGCAGAACCGAGAACACGCTGTTGGGCAGAGCTGCAACGGACCGCTGGAGTTCAGCTCTCGCCGGACGGCAGAAGGCGAAGAACGAAGCCGCTTGCGAGCGGCGCAGTGCAGCGAAGAGCTCTACGAATTCGCCGCTAGCTCCACGGTCCTTCTCAGCTGCGAGTAGCAGCGCTCGCAGTACACAGAGCTTCGCAAGGCCCGAAGAGCCGGAGGGAAGTATCGCACACGCAAATGTGCCAGGACAGAGACGTGTTCTACGTTGTCCCTTCTCGTCGTGCAGTTTGTGCCTCTGCTGCTTCTGCTGTTAGGAATCGCTCCTTGAAAGGCGAGCGAGAGCGTCCTTCCGGGTGCATTGCACTGAGTCGAGTGCTCGCTCGGGACTTTGCTCTCGGGGCCAAGGCAAGAGGGCGTGTTTGCCCGCAGAACCGAGAACACGCTGTTGGGCAGAGCTGCAACTGACCGCTGGAGTTCAGCCTTCGCCGGACGGCAGAAGGCGAAGAACGAAGCCGCTTGCGAGCGGCGCAGTGCAGCGAAGAGCTCTCCGAATTCGCCGCTAGCTCCACGGCCCTTCTCAGCTGCGAGTAGCAGCGCTCGCAGTACACAGAGCTTCGCAAGGCCCGAAGAGCCGGAGGGAAGTATCGCACACGCAAATGTGCCAGGACAGAGACGTGTTCTACGTTGTCCCTTCTCGTCGTGCAGTTTGTGCCTCTGCTGCTTCTGCTGTTAGGAATCGCTCCTTGAAAGGCGAGCGAGAGCGTCCTTCCGGGTGCATTGCACTGAGTCGAGTGCTCGCTCGGGACTTTGCTCTCGGGGCCAAGGCAAGAGGGCGTGCTTGCCCGCAGAACCGAGAACACGCTGTTGGGCAGAGCTGCAACTGACCGCTGGAGTTCAGCCTTCGCCGGACGGCAGAAGGCGAAGAACGAAGGCGCTTGCGAGCGGCGCAGTGCAGCGAAGAGCTCTCCGAATTCGCCGCTAGCTCCACGGCCCTTCTCAGCTGCGAGTAGCAGCGCTCGCAGTACACAGAGCTTCGCAAGGCCCGAAGAGCCGGAGGGAAGTATCGCACACGCAAATGTGCCAGGACAGAGACGTGTTCTACGTTGTCCCTTCTCGTCGTGCAGTTTGTGCCTCTGCTGCTTCTGCTGTTAGGAATCGCTCCTTGAAAGGCGAGCGAGAGCGTCCTTCCGGGTGCATTGCACTGAGTCGAGTGCTCGCTCGGGACTTTGCTCTCGGGGGCAAGGCAAGAGAGCGTGCTTGCCCGCAGAACCGAGAACACGCTGTTGGGCAGAGCTGCAACTGACCGCTGGAGTTCAGCTCTCGCCGGACGGCAGAAGGCGAAGAACGAAGGCGCTTGCGAGCGGCGCAGTGCAGCGAAGAGCTCTCCGAATTCGCCGCTAGCTCCACGGTCCTTCTCAGCTGCGAGTAGCAGCGCTCGCAGTACACAGAGCTTCGCAAGGCCCGAAGAGCCGGAGGGAAGTATCGCACACGCAAATGTGCCAGGACAGAGACGTGTTCTACGTTGTCCCCTCTCGTCGTGCAGTTTGTGCCTCTGCTGCTTCTGCTGTTAGGAATCGCTCCTTGAAAGGCGAGCGAGAGCGTCCTTCCGGGTGCATTGCACTGAGTCGAGTGCTCGCTCGGGACTTTGCTCTCGCGGCCAAGGCAAGAGGGCGTGCTTGCCCGCAGAACCGAGAACACGCTGTTGGGCAGAGCTGCAACTGACCGCTGGAGTTCAGCTCTCGCCGGACGGCAGAAGGCGAAGAACGAAGGCGCTTGCGAGCGGCGCAGTGCAGCGAAGAGCTCTCCGAATTCGCCGCTAGCTCCACGGTCCTTCTCAGCTGCGAGTAGCAGCGCTCGCAGTACACAGAGCTTCGCAAGGCCCGAAGAGCCGGAGGGAAGTATCGCACACGCAAATGTGCCAGGACAGAGACGTGTTCTACGTTGTCCCCTCTCGTCGTGCAGTTTGTGCCTCTGCTGCTTCTGCTGTTAGGAATCGCTCCTTGAAAGGCGAGCGAGAGCGTCCTTCCGGGTGCATTGCACTGAGTCGAGTGCTCGCTCGGGACTTTGCTCTCGGGGCCAAGGCAAGAGGGCGTGCTTGCCCGCAGAACCGAGAACACGCTGTTGGGCAGAGCTGCAACGGACCGCTGGAGTTCAGCTGTCGCCGGACGGCAGAAGGCGAAGAACGAAGCCGCTTGCGAGCGGCGCAGTGCAGCGAAGAGCTCTCCGAATTCGCCGCTAGCTCCACGGTCCTTCTCAGCTGCGAGTAGCAGCGCTCGCAGTACACAGAGCTTCGCAAGGCCCGAAGAGCCGGAGGGAAGTATCGCACACGCAAATGTGCCAGGACAGAGACGTGTTCTACGTTGTCCCCTCTCGTCGTGCAGTTTGTGCCTCTGCTGCTTCTGCTGTTAGGAATCGCTCCTTGAAAGGCGAGCGAGAGCGTCCTTCCGGGTGCATTGCACTGAGTCGAGTGCTCGCTCGGGACTTTGCTCTCGCGGCCAAGGCAAGAGGGCGTGCTTGCCCGCAGAACCGAGAACACGCTGTTGGGCAGAGCTGCAACGGACCGCTGGAGTTCAGCTCTCGCCGGACGGCAGAAGGCGAAGAACGAAGCCGCTTGCGAGCGGCGCAGTGCAGCGAAGAGCTCTACGAATTCGCCGCTAGCTCCACGGTCCTTCTCAGCTGCGAGTAGCAGCGCTCGCAGTACACAGAGCTTCGCAAGGCCCGAAGAGCCGGAGGGAAGTATCGCACACGCAAATGTGCCAGGACAGAGACGTGTTCTACGTTGTCCCTTCTCGTCGTGCAGTTTGTGCCTCTGCTGCTTCTGCTGTTAGGAATCGCTCCTTGAAAGGCGAGCGAGAGCGTCCTTCCGGGTGCATTGCACTGAGTCGAGTGCTCGCTCGGGACTTTGCTCTCGGGGCCAAGGCAAGAGGGCGTGTTTGCCCGCAGAACCGAGAACACGCTGTTGGGCAGAGCTGCAACTGACCGCTGGAGTTCAGCCTTCGCCGGACGGCAGAAGGCGAAGAACGAAGCCGCTTGCGAGCGGCGCAGTGCAGCGAAGAGCTCTCCGAATTCGCCGCTAGCTCCACGGCCCTTCTCAGCTGCGAGTAGCAGCGCTCGCAGTACACAGAGCTTCGCAAGGCCCGAAGAGCCGGAGGGAAGTATCGCACACGCAAATGTGCCAGGACAGAGACGTGTTCTACGTTGTCCCTTCTCGTCGTGCAGTTTGTGCCTCTGCTGCTTCTGCTGTTAGGAATCGCTCCTTGAAAGGCGAGCGAGAGCGTCCTTCCGGGTGCATTGCACTGAGTCGAGTGCTCGCTCGGGACTTTGCTCTCGGGGCCAAGGCAAGAGGGCGTGCTTGCCCGCAGAACCGAGAACACGCTGTTGGGCAGAGCTGCAACTGACCGCTGGAGTTCAGCCTTCGCCGGACGGCAGAAGGCGAAGAACGAAGGCGCTTGCGAGCGGCGCAGTGCAGCGAAGAGCTCTCCGAATTCGCCGCTAGCTCCACGGCCCTTCTCAGCTGCGAGTAGCAGCGCTCGCAGTACACAGAGCTTCGCAAGGCCCGAAGAGCCGGAGGGAAGTATCGCACACGCAAATGTGCCAGGACAGAGACGTGTTCTACGTTGTCCCTTCTCGTCGTGCAGTTTGTGCCTCTGCTGCTTCTGCTGTTAGGAATCGCTCCTTGAAAGGCGAGCGAGAGCGTCCTTCCGGGTGCATTGCACTGAGTCGAGTGCTCGCTCGGGACTTTGCTCTCGGGGGCAAGGCAAGAGAGCGTGCTTGCCCGCAGAACCGAGAACACGCTGTTGGGCAGAGCTGCAACTGACCGCTGGAGTTCAGCTCTCGCCGGACGGCAGAAGGCGAAGAACGAAGGCGCTTGCGAGCGGCGCAGTGCAGCGAAGAGCTCTCCGAATTCGCCGCTAGCTCCACGGTCCTTCTCAGCTGCGAGTAGCAGCGCTCGCAGTACACAGAGCTTCGCAAGGCCCGAAGAGCCGGAGGGAAGTATCGCACACGCAAATGTGCCAGGACAGAGACGTGTTCTACGTTGTCCCCTCTCGTCGTGCAGTTTGTGCCTCTGCTGCTTCTGCTGTTAGGAATCGCTCCTTGAAAGGCGAGCGAGAGCGTCCTTCCGGGTGCATTGCACTGAGTCGAGTGCTCGCTCGGGACTTTGCTCTCGGGGCCAAGGCAAGAGGGCGTGTTTGCCCGCAGAACCGAGAACACGCTGTTGGGCAGAGCTGCAACTGACCGCTGGAGTTCAGCCTTCGCCGGACGGCAGAAGGCGAAGAACGAAGCCGCTTGCGAGCGGCGCAGTGCAGCGAAGAGCTCTCCGAATTCGCCGCTAGCTCCACGGCCCTTCTCAGCTGCGAGTAGCAGCGCTCGCAGTACACAGAGCTTCGCAAGGCCCGAAGAGCCGGAGGGAAGTATCGCACACGCAAATGTGCCAGGACAGAGACGTGTTCTACGTTGTCCCTTCTCGTCGTGCAGTTTGTGCCTCTGCTGCTTCTGCTGTTAGGAATCGCTCCTTGAAAGGCGAGCGAGAGCGTCCTTCCGGGTGCATTGCACTGAGTCGAGTGCTCGCTCGGGACTTTGCTCTCGGGGCCAAGGCAAGAGGGCGTGCTTGCCCGCAGAACCGAGAACACGCTGTTGGGCAGAGCTGCAACTGACCGCTGGAGTTCAGCCTTCGCCGGACGGCAGAAGGCGAAGAACGAAGGCGCTTGCGAGCGGCGCAGTGCAGCGAAGAGCTCTCCGAATTCGCCGCTAGCTCCACGGCCCTTCTCAGCTGCGAGTAGCAGCGCTCGCAGTACACAGAGCTTCGCAAGGCCCGAAGAGCCGGAGGGAAGTATCGCACACGCAAATGTGCCAGGACAGAGACGTGTTCTACGTTGTCCCTTCTCGTCGTGCAGTTTGTGCCTCTGCTGCTTCTGCTGTTAGGAATCGCTCCTTGAAAGGCGAGCGAGAGCGTCCTTCCGGGTGCATTGCACTGAGTCGAGTGCTCGCTCGGGACTTTGCTCTCGGGGGCAAGGCAAGAGAGCGTGCTTGCCCGCAGAACCGAGAACACGCTGTTGGGCAGAGCTGCAACTGACCGCTGGAGTTCAGCTCTCGCCGGACGGCAGAAGGCGAAGAACGAAGGCGCTTGCGAGCGGCGCAGTGCAGCGAAGAGCTCTCCGAATTCGCCGCTAGCTCCACGGTCCTTCTCAGCTGCGAGTAGCAGCGCTCGCAGTACACAGAGCTTCGCAAGGCCCGAAGAGCCGGAGGGAAGTATCGCACACGCAAATGTGCCAGGACAGAGACGTGTTCTACGTTGTCCCCTCTCGTCGTGCAGTTTGTGCCTCTGCTGCTTCTGCTGTTAGGAATCGCTCCTTGAAAGGCGAGCGAGAGCGTCCTTCCGGGTGCATTGCACTGAGTCGAGTGCTCGCTCGGGACTTTGCTCTCGCGGCCAAGGCAAGAGGGCGTGCTTGCCCGCAGAACCGAGAACACGCTGTTGGGCAGAGCTGCAACTGACCGCTGGAGTTCAGCTCTCGCCGGACGGCAGAAGGCGAAGAACGAAGGCGCTTGCGAGCGGCGCAGTGCAGCGAAGAGCTCTCCGAATTCGCCGCTAGCTCCACGGTCCTTCTCAGCTGCGAGTAGCAGCGCTCGCAGTACACAGAGCTTCGCAAGGCCCGAAGAGCCGGAGGGAAGTATCGCACACGCAAATGTGCCAGGACAGAGACGTGTTCTACGTTGTCCCCTCTCGTCGTGCAGTTTGTGCCTCTGCTGCTTCTGCTGTTAGGAATCGCTCCTTGAAAGGCGAGCGAGAGCGTCCTTCCGGGTGCATTGCACTGAGTCGAGTGCTCGCTCGGGACTTTGCTCTCGGGGCCAAGGCAAGAGGGCGTGCTTGCCCGCAGAACCGAGAACACGCTGTTGGGCAGAGCTGCAACGGACCGCTGGAGTTCAGCTCTCGCCGGACGGCAGAAGGCGAAGAACGAAGCCGCTTGCGAGCGGCGCAGTGCAGCGAAGAGCTCTCCGAATTCGCCGCTAGCTCCACGGTCCTTCTCAGCTGCGAGTAGCAGCGCTCGCAGTACACAGAGCTTCGCAAGGCCCGAAGAGCCGGAGGGAAGTATCGCACACGCAAATGTGCCAGGACAGAGACGTGTTCTACGTTGTCCCCTCTCGTCGTGCAGTTTGTGCCTCTGCTGCTTCTGCTGTTAGGAATCGCTCCTTGAAAGGCGAGCGAGAGCGTCCTTCCGGGTGCATTGCAGTGAGTCGAGTGCTCGCTCGGGACTTTGCTCTCGCGGCCAAGGCAAGAGGGCGTGCTTGCCCGCAGAACCGAGAACACGCTGTTGGGCAGAGCTGCAACGGACCGCTGGAGTTCAGCTCTCGCCGGACGGCAGAAGGCGAAGAACGAAGCCGCTTGCGAGCGGCGCAGTGCAGCGAAGAGCTCTACGAATTCGCCGCTAGCTCCACGGTCCTTCTCAGCTGCGAGTAGCAGCGCTCGCAGTACACAGAGCTTCGCAAGGCCCGAAGAGCCGGAGGGAAGTATCGCACACGCAAATGTGCCAGGACAGAGACGTGTTCTACGTTGTCCCTTCTCGTCGTGCAGTTTGTGCCTCTGCTGCTTCTGCTGTTAGGAATCGCTCCTTGAAAGGCGAGCGAGAGCGTCCTTCCGGGTGCATTGCACTGAGTCGAGTGCTCGCTCGGGACTTTGCTCTCGGGCCAAGGCAAGAGGGCGTGTTTGCCCGCAGAACCGAGAACACGCTGTTGGGCAGAGCTGCAACTGACCGCTGGAGTTCAGCCTTCGCCGGACGGCAGAAGGCGAAGAACGAAGCCGCTTGCGAGCGGCGCAGTGCAGCGAAGAGCTCTCCGAATTCGCCGCTAGCTCCACGGTCCTTCTCAGCTGCGAGTAGCAGCGCTCGCAGTACACAGAGCTTCGCAAGGCCCGAAGAGCCGGAGGGAAGTATCGCACACGCAAATGTGCCAGGACAGAGACGTGTTCTACGTTGTCCCTTCTCGTCGTGCAGTTTGTGCCTCTGCTGCTTCTGCTGTTAGGAATCGCTCCTTGAAAGGCGAGCGAGAGCGTCCTTCCGGGTGCATTGCACTGAGTCGAGTGCTCGCTCGGGACTTTGCTCTCGGGGCCAAGGCAAGAGGGCGTGCTTGCCCGCAGAACCGAGAACACGCTGTTGGGCAGAGCTGCAACTGACCGCTGGAGTTCAGCCTTCGCCGGACGGCAGAAGGCGAAGAACGAAGGCGCTTGCGAGCGGCGCAGTGCAGCGAAGAGCTCTCCGAATTCGCCGCTAGCTCCACGGCCCTTCTCAGCTGCGAGTAGCAGCGCTCGCAGTACACAGAGCTTCGCAAGGCCCGAAGAGCCGGAGGGAAGTATCGCACACGCAAATGTGCCAGGACAGAGACGTGTTCTACGTTGTCCCTTCTCGTCGTGCAGTTTGTGCCTCTGCTGCTTCTGCTGTTAGGAATCGCTCCTTGAAAGGCGAGCGAGAGCGTCCTTCCGGGTGCATTGCACTGAGTCGAGTGCTCGCTCGGGACTTTGCTCTCGGGGGCAAGGCAAGAGAGCGTGCTTGCCCGCAGAACCGAGAACACGCTGTTGGGCAGAGCTGCAACTGACCGCTGGAGTTCAGCTCTCGCCGGACGGCAGAAGGCGAAGAACGAAGGCGCTTGCGAGCGGCGCAGTGCAGCGAAGAGCTCTCCGAATTCGCCGCTAGCTCCACGGTCCTTCTCAGCTGCGAGTAGCAGCGCTCGCAGTACACAGAGCTTCGCAAGGCCCGAAGAGCCGGAGGGAAGTATCGCACACGCAAATGTGCCAGGACAGAGACGTGTTCTACGTTGTCCCCTCTCGTCGTGCAGTTTGTGCCTCTGCTGCTTCTGCTGTTAGGAATCGCTCCTTGAAAGGCGAGCGAGAGCGTCCTTCCGGGTGCATTGCACTGAGTCGAGTGCTCGCTCGGGACTTTGCTCTCGCGGCCAAGGCAAGAGGGCGTGCTTGCCCGCAGAACCGAGAACACGCTGTTGGGCAGAGCTGCAACTGACCGCTGGAGTTCAGCTCTCGCCGGACGGCAGAAGGCGAAGAACGAAGCCGCTTGCGAGCGGCGCAGTGCAGCGAAGAGCTCTCCGAATTCGCCGCTAGCTCCACGGTCCTTCTCAGCTGCGAGTAGCAGCGCTCGCAGTACACAGAGCTTCGCAAGGCCCGAAGAGCCGGAGGGAAGTATCGCACACGCAAATGTGCCAGGACAGAGACGTGTTCTACGTTGTCCCCTCTCGTCGTGCAGTTTGTGCCTCTGCTGCTTCTGCTGTTAGGAATCGCTCCTTGAAAGGCGAGCGAGAGCGTCCTTCCGGGTGCATTGCACTGAGTCGAGTGCTCGCTCGGGACTTTGCTCTCGCGGCCAAGGCAAGAGGGCGTGCTTGCCCGCAGAACCGAGAACACGCTGTTGGGCAGAGCTGCAACTGACCGCTGGAGTTCAGCTCTCGCCGGACGGCAGAAGGCGAAGAACGAAGGCGCTTGCGAGCGGCGCAGTGCAGCGAAGAGCTCTCCGAATTCGCCGCTAGCTCCACGGTCCTTCTCAGCTGCGAGTAGCAGCGCTCGCAGTACACAGAGCTTCGCAAGGCCCGAAGAGCCGGAGGAAGTATCGCACACGCAAATGTGCCAGGACAGAGACGTGTTCTACGTTGTCCCCTCTCGTCGTGCAGTTTGTGCCTCTGCTGCTTCTGCTGTTAGGAATCGCTCCTTGAAAGGCGAGCGAGAGCGTCCTTCCGGGTGCATTGCACTGAGTCGAGTGCTCGCTCGGGACTTTGCTCTCGCGGCCAAGGCAAGAGGGCGTGCTTGCCCGCAGAACCGAGAACACGCTGTTGGGCAGAGCTGCAACTGACCGCTGGAGTTCAGCCTTCGCCGGACGGCAGAAGGCGAAGAACGAAGCCGCTTGCGAGCGGCGCAGTGCAGCGAAGAGCTCTCCGAATTCGCCGCTAGCTCCACGGCCCTTCTCAGCTGCGAGTAGCAGCGCTCGCAGTACACAGAGCTTCGCAAGGCCCGAAGAGCCGGAGGGAAGTATCGCACACGCAAATGTGCCAGGACAGAGACGTGTTCTACGTTGTCCCTTCTCGTCGTGCAGTTTGTGCCTCTGCTGCTTCTGCTGTTAGGAATCGCTCCTTGAAAGGCGAGCGAGAGCGTCCTTCCGGGTGCATTGCACTGAGTCGAGTGCTCGCTCGGGACTTTGCTCTCGGGGCCAAGGCAAGAGGGCGTGCTTGCCCGCAGAACCGAGAACACGCTGTTGGGCAGAGCTGCAACTGACCGCTGGAGTTCAGCTCTCGCCGGACGGCAGAAGGCGAAGAACGAAGCCGCTTGCGAGCGGCGCAGTGCAGCGAAGAGCTCTCCGAATTCGCCGCTAGCTCCACGGTCCTTCTCAGCTGCGAGTAGCAGCGCTCGCAGTACACAGAGCTTCGCAAGGCCCGAAGAGCCGGAGGGAAGTATCGCACACGCAAATGTGCCAGGACAGAGACGTGTTCTACGTTGTCCCCTCTCGTCGTGCAGTTTGTGCCTCTGCTGCTTCTGCTGTTAGGAATCGCTCCTTGAAAGGCGAGCGAGAGCGTCCTTCCGGGTGCATTGCACTGAGTCGAGTGCTCGCTCGGGACTTTGCTCTCGCGGCCAAGGCAAGAGGGCGTGCTTGCCCGCAGAACCGAGAACACGCTGTTGGGCAGAGCTGCAACTGACCGCTGGAGTTCAGCTCTCGCCGGACGGCAGAAGGCGAAGATCGAAGGCGCTTGCGAGCGGCGCAGTGCAGCGAAGAGCTCTCCGAATTCGCCGCTAGCTCCACGGTCCTTCTCAGCTGCGAGTAGCAGCGCTCGCAGTACACAGAGCTTCGCAAGGCCCGAAGAGCCGGAGGGAAGTATCGCACACGCAAATGTGCCAGGACAGAGACGTGTTCTACGTTGTCCCCTCTCGTCGTGCAGTTTGTGCCTCTGCTGCTTCTGCTGTTAGGAATCGCTCCTTGAAAGGCGAGCGAGAGCGTCCTTCCGGGTGCATTGCACTGAGTCGAGTGCTCGCTCGGGACTTTGCTCTCGGGGCCAAGGCAAGAGGGCGTGCTTGCCCGCAGAACCGAGAACACGCTGTTGGGCAGAGCTGCAACTGACCGCTGGAGTTCAGCCTTCGCCGGACGGCAGAAGGCGAAGAACGAAGCCGCTTGCGAGCGGCGCAGTGCAGCGAAGAGCTCTCCGAATTCGCCGCTAGCTCCACGGCCCTTCTCAGCTGCGAGTAGCAGCGCTCGCAGTACACAGAGCTTCGCAAGGCCCGAAGAGCCGGAGGGAAGTATCGCACACGCAAATGTGCCAGGACAGAGACGTGTTCTACGTTGTCCCCTCTCGTCGTGCAGTTTGTGCCTCTGCTGCTTCTGCTGTTAGGAATCGCTCCTTGAAAGGCGAGCGAGAGCGTCCTTCCGGGTGCATTGCACTGAGTCGAGTGCTCGCTCGGGACTTTGCTCTCGGGGCCAAGGCAAGAGGGCGTGCTTGCCCGCAGAACCGAGAACACGCTGTTGGGCAGAGCTGCAACTGACCGCTGGAGTTCAGCTCTCGCCGGACGGCAGAAGGCGAAGAACGAAGGCGCTTGCGAGCGGCGCAGTGCAGCGAAGAGCTCTCCGAATTCGCCGCTAGCTCCACGGTCCTTCTCAGCTGCGAGTAGCAGCGCTCGCAGTACACAGAGCTTCGCAAGGCCCGAAGAGCCGGAGGGAAGTATCGCACACGCAAATGTGCCAGGACAGAGACGTGTTCTACGTTGTCCCCTCTCGTCGTGCAGTTTGTGCCTCTGCTGCTTCTGCTGTTAGGAATCGCTCTTTGAAAGGCGAGCGAGAGCGTCCTTCCGGGTGCATTGCACTGAGTCGAGTGCTCGCTCGGGACTTTGCTCTCGGGGCCAAGGCAAGAGGGCGTGCTTGCTCGCAGAACCGAGAACACGCTGTTGGGCAGAGCTGCAACTGACCGCTGGAGTTCAGCTCTCGCCGGACGGCAGAAGGCGAAGAACGAAGCCGCTTGCGAGCGGCGCAGTGCAGCGAAGAGCTCTCCGAATTCGCCGCTAGCTCCACGGTCCTTCTCAGCTGCGAGTAGCAGCGCTCGCAGTACACAGAGCTTCGCAAGGCCCGAAGACCCGGAGGGAAGTATCGCACACGCAAATGTGCCAGGACAGAGACGTGTTCTACGTTGTCCCCTCTCGTCGTGCAGTTTGTTCCTCTGCTGCTTCTGCTGTTAGGAATCGCTCCTTGAAAGGCGAGCGAGAGCGTCCTTCCGGGTGCATTGCACTGAGTCGAGTGCTCGCTCGGGACTTTGCTCTCGCGGCCAAGGCAAGAGGGCGTGCTTGCCCGCAGAACCGAGAACACGCTGTTGGGCAGAGCTGCAACTGACCGCTGGAGTTCAGCTCTCGCCGGACGGCAGAAGGCGAAGAACGAAGCCGCTTGCGAGCGGCGCAGTGCAGCGAAGAGCTCTACGAATTCGCCGCTAGCTCCACGGTCCTTCTCAGCTGCGAGTAGCAGCGCTCGCAGTACACAGAGCTTCGCAAGGCCCGAAGACCCGGAGGGAAGTATCGCTCACGAAAATGTGCCAGGACAGAGACGTGTTCTACGTTGTCCCCTCTCGTCGTGCAGTTTGTGCCTCTGCTGCTTCTGCTGTTAGGAATCGCTCCTTGAAAGGCGAGCGAGAGCGTCCTTCCGGGTGCATTGCACTGAGTCGAGTGCTCGCTCGGGACTTTGCTCTCGCGGCCAAGGCAAGAGGGCGTGCTTGCCCGCAGAACCGAGAACACGCTGTTGGGCAGAGCTGCAACTGACCGCTGGAGTTCAGCTCTCGCCGGACGGCAGAAGGCGAAGAACGAAGGCGCTTGCGAGCGGCGCAGTGCAGCGAAGAGCTCTCCGAATTCGCCGCTAGCTCCACGGTCCTTCTCAGCTGCGAGTAGCAGCGCTCGCAGTACACAGAGCTTCGCAAGGCCCGAAGAGCCGGAGGGAAGTATCGCACACGCAAATGTGCCAGGACAGAGACGTGTTCTACGTTGTCCCTTCTCGTCGTGCAGTTTGTGCCTCTGCTGCTTCTGCTGTTAGGAATCGCTCCTTGAAAGGCGAGCGAGAGCGTCCTTCCGGGTGCATTGCACTGAGTCGAGTGCTCGCTCGGGACTTTGCTCTCGGGGCCAAGGCAAGAGGGCGTGCTTGCCCGCAGAACCGAGAACACGCTGTTGGGCAGAGCTGCAACTGACCGCTGGAGTTCAGCCTTCGCCGGACGGCAGAAGGCGAAGAACGAAGCCGCTTGCGAGCGGCGCAGTGCAGCGAAGAGCTCTCCGAATTCGCCGCTAGCTCCACGGCCCTTCTCAGCTGCGAGTAGCAGCGCTCGCAGTACACAGAGCTTCGCAAGGCCCGAAGAGCCGGAGGGAAGTATCGCACACGCAAATGTGCCAGGACAGAGACGTGTTCTACGTTGTCCCCTCTCGTCGTGCAGTTTGTGCCTCTGCTGCTTCTGCTGTTAGGAATCGCTCCTTGAAAGGCGAGCGAGAGCGTCCTTCCGGGTGCATTGCACTGAGTCGAGTGCTCGCTCGGGACTTTGCTCTCGGGGCCAAGGCAAGAGGGCGTGCTTGCCCGCAGAACCGAGAACACGCTGTTGGGCAGAGCTGCAACTGACCGCTGGAGTTCAGCTCTCGCCGGACGGCAGAAGGCGAAGAACGAAGGCGCTTGCGAGCGGCGCAGTGCAGCGAAGAGCTCTCCGAATTCGCCGCTAGCTCCACGGTCCTTCTCAGCTGCGAGTAGCAGCGCTCGCAGTACACAGAGCTTCGCAAGGCCCGAAGAGCCGGAGGGAAGTATCGCACACGCAAATGTGCCAGGACAGAGACGTGTTCTACGTTGTCCCCTCTCGTCGTGCAGTTTGTGCCTCTGCTGCTTCTGCTGTTAGGAATCGCTCTTTGAAAGGCGAGCGAGAGCGTCCTTCCGGGTGCATTGCACTGAGTCGAGTGCTCGCTCGGGACTTTGCTCTCGGGGCCAAGGCAAGAGGGCGTGCTTGCTCGCAGAACCGAGAACACGCTGTTGGGCAGAGCTGCAACTGACCGCTGGAGTTCAGCTCTCGCCGGACGGCAGAAGGCGAAGAACGAAGCCGCTTGCGAGCGGCGCAGTGCAGCGAAGAGCTCTCCGAATTCGCCGCTAGCTCCACGGTCCTTCTCAGCTGCGAGTAGCAGCGCTCGCAGTACACAGAGCTTCGCAAGGCCCGAAGAGCCGGAGGGAAGTATCGCACACGCAAATGTGCCAGGACAGAGACGTGTTCTACGTTGTCCCCTCTCGTCGTGCAGTTTGTGCCTCTGCTGCTTCTGCTGTTAGGAATCGCTCCTTGAAAGGCGAGCGAGAGCGTCCTTCCGGGTGCATTGCACTGAGTCGAGTGCTCGCTCGGGACTTTGCTCTCGCGGCCAAGGCAAGAGGGCGTGCTTGCCCGCAGAACCGAGAACACGCTGTTGGGCAGAGCTGCAACTGACCGCTGGAGTTCAGCTCTCGCCGGACGGCAGAAGGCGAAGAACGAAGCCGCTTGCGAGCGGCGCAGTGCAGCGAAGAGCTCTCCGAATTCGCCGCTAGCTCCACGGTCCTTCTCAGCTGCGAGTAGCAGCGCTCGCAGTACACAGAGCTTCGCAAGGCCCGAAGACCCGGAGGGAAGTATCGCTCACGAAAATGTGCCAGGACAGAGACGTGTTCTACGTTGTCCCCTCTCGTCGTGCAGTTTGTGCCTCTGCTGCTTCTGCTGTTAGGAATCGCTCCTTGAAAGGCGAGCGAGAGCGTCCTTCCGGGTGCATTGCACTGAGTCGAGTGCTCGCTCGGGACTTTGCTCTCGCGGCCAAGGCAAGAGGGCGTGCTTGCCCGCAGAACCGAGAACACGCTGTTGGGCAGAGCTGCAACTGACCGCTGGAGTTCAGCTCTCGCCGGACGGCAGAAGGCGAAGAACGAAGGCGCTTGCGAGCGGCGCAGTGCAGCGAAGAGCTCTCCGAATTCGCCGCTAGCTCCACGGTCCTTCTCAGCTGCGAGTAGCTGCTCTCGCAGTACACAGAGCTTCGCAAGGCCCGAAGAGCCGGAGGGAAGTATCGCACACGCAAATGTGCCAGGACAGAGACGTGTTCTACGTTGTCCCCTCTCGTCGTGCAGTTTGTGCCTCTGCTGCTTCTGCTGTTAGGAATCGCTCCTTGAAAGGCGAGCGAGAGCGTCCTTCCGGGTGCATTGCACTGAGTCGAGTGCTCGCTCGGGACTTTGCTCTCGCGGCCAAGGCAAGAGGGCGTGCTTGCCCGCAGAACCGAGAACACGCTGTTGGGCAGAGCTGCAACTGACCGCTGGAGTTCAGCCTTCGCCGGACGGCAGAAGGCGAAGAACGAAGGCGCTTGCGAGCGGCGCAGTGCAGCGAAGAGCTCTCCGAATTCGCCGCTAGCTCCACGGTCCTTCTCAGCTGCGAGTAGCAGCGCTCGCAGTACACAGAGCTTCGCAAGGCCCGAAGAGCCGGAGGGAAGTATCGCACACGCAAATGTGCCAGGACAGAGACGTGTTCTACGTTGTCCCCTCTCGTCGTGCAGTTTGTGCCTCTGCTGCTTCTGCTGTTAGGAATCGCTCCTTGAAAGGCGAGCGAGAGCGTCCTTCCGGGTGCATTGCACTGAGTCGAGTGCTCGCTCGGGACTTTGCTCTCGCGGCCAAGGCAAGAGGGCGTGCTTGCCCGCAGAACCGAGAACACGCTGTTGGGCAGAGCTGCAACTGACCGCTGGAGTTCAGCTCTCGCCGGACGGCAGAAGGCGAAGAACGAAGCCGCTTGCGAGCGGCGCAGTGCAGCGAAGAGCTCTCCGAATTCGCCGCTAGCTCCACGGTCCTTCTCAGCTGCGAGTAGCAGCGCTCGCAGTACACAGAGCTTCGCAAGGCCCGAAGAGCCGGAGGGAAGTATCGCACACGCAAATGTGCCAGGACAGAGACGTGTTCTACGTTGTCCCCTCTCGTCGTGCAGTTTGTGCCTCTGCTGCTTCTGCTGTTAGGAATCGCTCCTTGAAAGGCGAGCGAGAGCGTCCTTCCGGGTGCATTGCACTGAGTCGAGTGCTCGCTCGGGACTTTGCTCTCGCGGCCAAGGCAAGAGGGCGTGCTTGCCCGCAGAACCGAGAACACGCTGTTGGGCAGAGCTGCAACTGACCGCTGGAGTTCAGCTCTCGCCGGACGGCAGAAGGCGAAGAACGAAGGCGCTTGCGAGCGGCGCAGTGCAGCGAAGAGCTCTCCGAATTCGCCGCTAGCTCCACGGTCCTTCTCAGCTGCGAGTAGCAGCGCTCGCAGTACACAGAGCTTCGCAAGGCCCGAAGAGCCGGAGGGAAGTATCGCACACGCAAATGTGCCAGGACAGAGACGTGTTCTACGTTGTCCCTTCTCGTCGTGCAGTTTGTGCCTCTGCTGCTTCTGCTGTTAGGAATCGCTCCTTGAAAGGCGAGCGAGAGCGTCCTTCCGGGTGCATTGCACTGAGTCGAGTGCTCGCTCGGGACTTTGCTCTCGCGGCCAAGGCAAGAGGGCGTGCTTGCCCGCAGAACCGAGAACACGCTGTTGGGCAGAGCTGCAACTGACCGCTGGAGTTCAGCCTTCGCCGGACGGCAGAAGGCGAAGAACGAAGCCGCTTGCGAGCGGCGCAGTGCAGCGAAGAGCTCTCCGAATTCGCCGCTAGCTCCACGGCCCTTCTCAGCTGCGAGTAGCAGCGCTCGCAGTACACAGAGCTTCGCAAGGCCCGAAGAGCCGGAGGGAAGTATCGCACACGCAAATGTGCCAGGACAGAGACGTGTTCTACGTTGTCCCTTCTCGTCGTGCAGTTTGTGCCTCTGCTGCTTCTGCTGTTAGGAATCGCTCCTTGAAAGGCGAGCGAGAGCGTCCTTCCGGGTGCATTGCACTGAGTCGAGTGCTCGCTCGGGACTTTGCTCTCGGGGCCAAGGCAAGAGGGCGTGCTTGCCCGCAGAACCGAGAACACGCTGTTGGGCAGAGCTGCAACTGACCGCTGGAGTTCAGCTCTCGCCGGACGGCAGAAGGCGAAGAACGAAGGCGCTTGCGAGCGGGGCAGTGCAGCGAAGAGCTCTCCGAATTCGCCGCTAGCTCCACGGTCCTTCTCAGCTGCGAGTAGCAGCGCTCGCAGTACACAGAGCTTCGCAAGGCCCGAAGAGCCGGAGGGAAGTATCGCACACGCAAATGTGCCAGGACAGAGACGTGTTCTACGTTGTCCCCTCTCGTCGTGCAGTTTGTGCCTCTGCTGCTTCTGCTGTTAGGAATCGCTCTTTGAAAGGCGAGCGAGAGCGTCCTTCCGGGTGCATTGCACTGAGTCGAGTGCTCGCTCGGGACTTTGCTCTCGGGGCCAAGGCAAGAGGGCGTGCTTGCCCGCAGAACCGAGAACACGCTGTTGGGCAGAGCTGCAACTGACCGCTGGAGTTCAGCTCTCGCCGGACGGCAGAAGGCGAAGAACGAAGCCGCTTGCGAGCGGCGCAGTGCAGCGAAGAGCTCTCCGAATTCGCCGCTAGCTCCACGGTCCTTCTCAGCTGCGAGTAGCAGCGCTCGCAGTACACAGAGCTTCGCAAGGCCCGAAGAGCCGGAGGGAAGTATCGCACACGCAAATGTGCCAGGACAGAGACGTGTTCTACGTTGTCCCTTCTCGTCGTGCAGTTTGTGCCTCTGCTGCTTCTGCTGTTAGGAATCGCTCCTTGAAAGGCGAGCGAGAGCGTCCTTCCGGGTGCATTGCACTGAGTCGAGTGCTCGCTCGGGACTTTGCTCTCGGGGCCAAGGCAAGAGGGCGTGCTTGCCCGCAGAACCGAGAACACGCTGTTGGGCAGAGCTGCAACTGACCGCTGGAGTTCAGCTCTCGCCGGACGGCAGAAGGCGAAGAACGAAGGCGCTTGCGAGCGGGGCAGTGCAGCGAAGAGCTCTCCGAATTCGCCGCTAGCTCCACGGTCCTTCTCAGCTGCGAGTAGCAGCGCTCGCAGTACACAGAGCTTCGCAAGGCCCGAAGAGCCGGAGGGAAGTATCGCACACGCAAATGTGCCAGGACAGAGACGTGTTCTACGTTGTCCCCTCTCGTCGTGCAGTTTGTGCCTCTGCTGCTTCTGCTGTTAGGAATCGCTCTTTGAAAGGCGAGCGAGAGCGTCCTTCCGGGTGCATTGCACTGAGTCGAGTGCTCGCTCGGGACTTTGCTCTCGGGGCCAAGGCAAGAGGGCGTGCTTGCCCGCAGAACCGAGAACACGCTGTTGGGCAGAGCTGCAACTGACCGCTGGAGTTCAGCTCTCGCCGGACGGCAGAAGGCGAAGAACGAAGGCGCTTGCGAGCGGCGCAGTGCAGCGAAGAGCTCTCCGAATTCGCCGCTAGCTCCACGGTCCTTCTCAGCTGCGAGTAGCAGCGCTCGCAGTACACAGAGCTTCGCAAGGCCCGAAGAGCCGGAGGGAAGTATCGCACACGCAAATGTGCCAGGACAGAGACGTGTTCTACGTTGTCCCCTCTCGTCGTGCAGTTTGTGCCTCTGCTGCTTCTGCTGTTAGGAATCGCTCCTTGAAAGGCGAGCGAGAGCGTCCTTCCGGGTGCATTGCACTGAGTCGAGTGCTCGCTCGGGACTTTGCTCTCGCGGCCAAGGCAAGAGGGCGTGCTTGCCCGCAGAACCGAGAACACGCTGTTGGGCAGAGCTGCAACTGACCGCTGGAGTTCAGCTCTCGCCGGACGGCAGAAGGCGAAGAACGAAGCCGCTTGCGAGCGGCGCAGTGCAACGAAGAGCTCTACGAATTCGCCGCTAGCTCCACGGTCCTTCTCAGCTGCGAGTAGCAGCGCTCGCAGTACACAGAGCTTCGCAAGGCCCGAAGACCCGGAGGGAAGTATCGCTCACGAAAATGTGCCAGGACAGAGACGTGTTCTACGTTGTCCCCTCTCGTCGTGCAGTTTGTGCCTCTGCTGCTTCTGCTGTTAGGAATCGCTCCTTGAAAGGCGAGCGAGAGCGTCCTTCCGGGTGCATTGCACTGAGTCGAGTGCTCGCTCGGGACTTTGCTCTCGCGGCCAAGGCAAGAGGGCGTGCTTGCCCGCAGAACCGAGAACACGCTGTTGGGCAGAGCTGCAACTGACCGCTGGAGTTCAGCTCTCGCCGGACGGCAGAAGGCGAAGAACGAAGCCGCTTGCGAGCGGCGCAGTGCAGCGAAGAGCTCTCCGAATTCGCCGCTAGCTCCACGGTCCTTCTCAGCTGCGAGTAGCAGCGCTCGCAGTACACAGAGCTTCGCAAGGCCCGAAGAGCCGGAGGGAAGTATCGCACACGCAAATGTGCCAGGACAGAGACGTGTTCTACGTTGTCCCTTCTCGTCGTGCAGTTTGTGCCTCTGCTGCTTCTGCTGTTAGGAATCGCTCCTTGAAAGGCGAGCGAGAGCGTCCTTCCGGGTGCATTGCACTGAGTCGAGTGCTCGCTCGGGACTTTGCTCTCGGGGCCAAGGCAAGAGGGCGTGCTTGCCCGCAGAACCGAGAACACGCTGTTGGGCAGAGCTGCAACGGACCGCTGGAGTTCAGCTCTCGCCGGACGGCAGAAGGCGAAGAACGAAGGCGCTTGCGAGCGGCGCAGTGCAGCGAAGAGCTCTCCGAATTCGCCGCTAGCTCCACGGTCCTTCTCAGCTGCGAGTAGCAGCGCTCGCAGTACACAGAGCTTCGCAAGGCCCGAAGAGCCGGAGGGAAGTATCGCACACGCAAATGTGCCAGGACAGAGACGTGTTCTACGTTGTCCCTTCTCGTCGTGCAGTTTGTGCCTCTGCTGCTTCTGCTGTTAGGAATCGCTCCTTGAAAGGCGAGCGAGAGCGTCCTTCCGGGTGCATTGCACTGAGTCGAGTGCTCGCTCGGGACTTTGCTCTCGGGGCCAAGGCAAGAGGGCGTGCTTGCCCGCAGAACCGAGAACACGCTGTTGGGCAGAGCTGCAACTGACCGCTGGAGTTCAGCCTTCGCCGGACGGCAGAAGGCGAAGAACGAAGCCGCTTGCGAGCGGCGCAGTGCAGCGAAGAGCTCTCCGAATTCGCCGCTAGCTCCACGGCCCTTCTCAGCTGCGAGTAGCAGCGCTCGCAGTACACAGAGCTTCGCAAGGCCCGAAGAGCCGGAGGGAAGTATCGCACACGCAAATGTGCCAGGACAGAGACGTGTTCTACGTTGTCCCTTCTCGTCGTGCAGTTTGTGCCTCTGCTGCTTCTGCTGTTAGGAATCGCTCCTTGAAAGGCGAGCGAGAGCGTCCTTCCGGGTGCATTGCACTGAGTCGAGTGCTCGCTCGGGACTTTGCTCTCGGGGCCAAGGCAAGAGGGCGTGCTTGCCCGCAGAACCGAGAACACGCTGTTGGGCAGAGCTGCAACGGACCGCTGGAGTTCAGCTCTCGCCGGACGGCAGAAGGCGAAGAACGAAGGCGCTTGCGAGCGGCGCAGTGCAGCGAAGAGCTCTCCGAATTCGCCGCTAGCTCCACGGTCCTTCTCAGCTGCGAGTAGCAGCGCTCGCAGTACACAGAGCTTCGCAAGGCCCGAAGAGCCGGAGGGAAGTATCGCACACGCAAATGTGCCAGGACAGAGACGTGTTCTACGTTGTCCCCTCTCGTCGTGCAGTTTGTGCCTCTGCTGCTTCTGCTGTTAGGAATCGCTCTTTGAAAGGCGAGCGAGAGCGTCCTTCCGGGTGCATTGCACTGAGTCGAGTGCTCGCTCGGGACTTTGCTCTCGCGGCCAAGGCAAGAGGGCGTGCTTGCCCGCAGAACCGAGAACACGCTGTTGGGCAGAGCTGCAACTGACCGCTGGAGTTCAGCTCTCGCCGGACGGCAGAAGGCGAAGAACGAAGCCGCTTGCGAGCGGCGCAGTGCAACGAAGAGCTCTACGAATTCGCCGCTAGCTCCACGGTCCTTCTCAGCTGCGAGTAGCAGCGCTCGCAGTACACAGAGCTTCGCAAGGCCCGAAGACCCGGAGGGAAGTATCGCTCACGAAAATGTGCCAGGACAGAGACGTGTTCTACGTTGTCCCCTCTCGTCGTGCAGTTTGTGCCTCTGCTGCTTCTGCTGTTAGGAATCGCTCCTTGAAAGGCGAGCGAGAGCGTCCTTCCGGGTGCATTGCACTGAGTCGAGTGCTCGCTCGGGACTTTGCTCTCGCGGCCAAGGCAAGAGGGCGTGCTTGCCCGCAGAACCGAGAACACGCTGTTGGGCAGAGCTGCAACTGACCGCTGGAGTTCAGCTCTCGCCGGACGGCAGAAGGCGAAGAACGAAGCCGCTTGCGAGCGGCGCAGTGCAGCGAAGAGCTCTCCGAATTCGCCGCTAGCTCCACGGTCCTTCTCAGCTGCGAGTAGCAGCGCTCGCAGTACACAGAGCTTCGCAAGGCCCGAAGAGCCGGAGGGAAGTATCGCACACGCAAATGTGCCAGGACAGAGACGTGTTCTACGTTGTCCCCTCTCGTCGTGCAGTTTGTGCCTCTGCTGCTTCTGCTGTTAGGAATCGCTCTTTGAAAGGCGAGCGAGAGCGTCCTTCCGGGTGCATTGCACTGAGTCGAGTGCTCGCTCGGGACTTTGCTCTCGCGGCCAAGGCAAGAGGGCGTGCTTGCCCGCAGAACCGAGAACACGCTGTTGGGCAGAGCTGCAACTGACCGCTGGAGTTCAGCTCTCGCCGGACGGCAGAAGGCGAAGAACGAAGCCGCTTGCGAGCGGCGCAGTGCAGCGAAGAGCTCTCCGAATTCGCCGCTAGCTCCACGGTCCTTCTCAGCTGCGAGTAGCAGCGCTCGCAGTACACAGAGCTTCGCAAGGCCCGAAGAGCCGGAGGGAAGTATCGCACACGCAAATGTGCCAGGACAGAGACGTGTTCTACGTTGTCCCCTCTCGTCGTGCAGTTTGTGCCTCTGCTGCTTCTGCTGTTAGGAATCGCTCCTTGAAAGGCGAGCGAGAGCGTCCTTCCGGGTGCATTGCACTGAGTCGAGTGCTCGCTCGGGACTTTGCTCTCGCGGCCAAGGCAAGAGGGCGTGCTTGCCCGCAGAACCGAGAACACGCTGTTGGGCAGAGCTGCAACTGACCGCTGGAGTTCAGCTCTCGCCGGACGGCAGAAGGCGAAGAACGAAGCCGCTTGCGAGCGGCGCAGTGCAACGAAGAGCTCTACGAATTCGCCGCTAGCTCCACGGTCCTTCTCAGCTGCGAGTAGCAGCGCTCGCAGTACACAGAGCTTCGCAAGGCCCGAAGACCCGGAGGGAAGTATCGCTCACGAAAATGTGCCAGGACAGAGACGTGTTCTACGTTGTCCCCTCTCGTCGTGCAGTTTGTGCCTCTGCTGCTTCTGCTGTTAGGAATCGCTCCTTGAAAGGCGAGCGAGAGCGTCCTTCCGGGTGCATTGCACTGAGTCGAGTGCTCGCTCGGGACTTTGCTCTCGCGGCCAAGGCAAGAGGGCGTGCTTGCCCGCAGAACCGAGAACACGCTGTTGGGCAGAGCTGCAACTGACCGCTGGAGTTCAGCTCTCGCCGGACGGCAGAAGGCGAAGAACGAAGCCGCTTGCGAGCGGCGCAGTGCAGCGAAGAGCTCTCCGAATTCGCCGCTAGCTCCACGGCCCTTCTCAGCTGCGAGTAGCAGCGCTCGCAGTACACAGAGCTTCGCAAGGCCCGAAGAGCCGGAGGGAAGTATCGCACACGCAAATGTGCCAGGACAGAGACGTGTTCTACGTTGTCCCTTCTCGTCGTGCAGTTTGTGCCTCTGCTGCTTCTGCTGTTAGGAATCGCTCCTTGAAAGGCGAGCGAGAGCGTCCTTCCGGGTGCATTGCACTGAGTCGAGTGCTCGCTCGGGACTTTGCTCTCGCGGCCAAGGCAAGAGGGCGTGCTTGCCCGCAGAACCGAGAACACGCTGTTGGGCAGAGCTGCAACTGACCGCTGGAGTTCAGCTCTCGCCGGACGGCAGAAGGCGAAGAACGAAGCCGCTTGCGAGCGGCGCAGTGCAGCGAAGAGCTCTCCGAATTCGCCGCTAGCTCCACGGTCCTTCTCAGCTGCGAGTAGCAGCGCTCGCAGTACACAGAGCTTCGCAAGGCCCGAAGACCCGGAGGGAAGTATCGCACACGCAAATGTGCCAGGACAGAGACGTGTTCTACGTTGTCCCCTCTCGTCGTGCAGTTTGTGCCTCTGCTGCTTCTGCTGTTAGGAATCGCTCCTTGAAAGGCGAGCGAGAGCGTCCTTCCGGGTGCATTGCACTGAGTCGAGTGCTCGCTCGGGACTTTGCTCTCGCGGCCAAGGCAAGAGGGCGTGCTTGCCCGCAGAACCGAGAACACGCTGTTGGGCAGAGCTGCAACTGACCGCTGGAGTTCAGCCTTCGCCGGACGGCAGAAGGCGAAGAACGAAGGCGCTTGCGAGCGGCGCAGTGCAGCGAAGAGCTCTCCGAATTCGCCGCTAGCTCCACGGTCCTTCTCAGCTGCGAGTAGCAGCGCTCGCAGTACACAGAGCTTCGCAAGGCCCGAAGAGCCGGAGGGAAGTATCGCACACGCAAATGTGCCAGGACAGAGACGTGTTCTACGTTGTCCCCTCTCGTCGTGCAGTTTGTGCCTCTGCTGCTTCTGCTGTTAGGAATCGCTCCTTGAAAGGCGAGCGAGAGCGTCCTTCCGGGTGCATTGCACTGAGTCGAGTGCTCGCTCGGGACTTTGCTCTCGCGGCCAAGGCAAGAGGGCGTGCTTGCCCGCAGAACCGAGAACACGCTGTTGGGCAGAGCTGCAACTGACCGCTGGAGTTCAGCTCTCGCCGGACGGCAGAAGGCGAAGAACGAAGCCGCTTGCGAGCGGCGCAGTGCAGCGAAGAGCTCTCCGAATTCGCCGCTAGCTCCACGGTCCTTCTCAGCTGCGAGTAGCAGCGCTCGCAGTACACAGAGCTTCGCAAGGCCCGAAGACCCGGAGGGAAGTATCGCACACGCAAATGTGCCAGGACAGAGACGTGTTCTACGTTGTCCCCTCTCGTCGTGCAGTTTGTGCCTCTGCTGCTTCTGCTGTTAGGAATCGCTCCTTGAAAGGCGAGCGAGAGCGTCCTTCCGGGTGCATTGCACTGAGTCGAGTGCTCGCTCGGGACTTTGCTCTCGCGGCCAAGGCAAGAGGGCGTGCTTGCCCGCAGAACCGAGAACACGCTGTTGGGCAGAGCTGCAACTGACCGCTGGAGTTCAGCTCTCGCCGGACGGCAGAAGGCGAAGAACGAAGGCGCTTGCGAGCGGCGCAGTGCAGCGAAGAGCTCTCCGAATTCGCCGCTAGCTCCACGGCCCTTCTCAGCTGCGAGTAGCAGCGCTCGCAGTACACAGAGCTTCGCAAGGCCCGAAGAGCCGGAGGGAAGTATCGCACACGCAAATGTGCCAGGACAGAGACGTGTTCTACGTTGTCCCCTCTCGTCGTGCAGTTTGTGCCTCTGCTGCTTCTGCTGTTAGGAATCGCTCCTTGAAAGGCGAGCGAGAGCGTCCTTCCGGGTGCATTGCACTGAGTCGAGTGCTCGCTCGGGACTTTGCTCTCGGGGCCAAGGCAAGAGGGCGTGCTTGCCCGCAGAACCGAGAACACGCTGTTGGGCAGAGCTGCAACGGACCGCTGGAGTTCAGCTCTCGCCGGACGGCAGAAGGCGAAGAACGAAGCCGCTTGCGAGCGGCGCAGTGCAGCGAAGAGCTCTCCGAATTCGCCGCTAGCTCCACGGTCCTTCTCAGCTGCGAGTAGCAGCGCTCGCAGTACACAGAGCTTCGCAAGGCCCGAAGAGCCGGAGGGAAGTATCGCACACGCAAATGTGCCAGGACAGAGACGTGTTCTACGGTGTCCCTTCTCGTCGTGCAGTTTGTGCCTCTGCTGCTTCTGCTGTTAGGAATCGCTCCTTGAAAGGCGAGCGAGAGCGTCCTTCCGGGTGCATTGCACTGAGTCGAGTGCTCGCTCGGGACTTTGCTCTCGGGTCCAAGGCAAGAGGGCGTGCTTGCCCGCAGAACCGAGAACACGCTGTTGGGCAGAGCTGCAACGGACCGCTGGAGTTCAGCCTTCGCCGGACGGCAGAAGGCGAAGAACGAAGCCGCTTGCGAGCGGCGCAGTGCAGCGAAGAGCTCTCCGAATTCGCCGCTAGCTCCACGGCCCTTCTCAGCTGCGAGTAGCAGCGCTCGCAGTACACAGAGCTTCGCAAGGCCCGAAGAGCCGGAGGGAAGTATCGCACACGCAAATGTGCCAGGACAGAGACGTGTTCTACGTTGTCCCTTCTCGTCGTGCAGTTTGTGCCTCTGCTGCTTCTGCTGTTAGGAATCGCTCCTTGAAAGGCGAGCGAGAGCGTCCTTCCGGGTGCATTGCACTGAGTCGAGTGCTCGCTCGGGACTTTGCTCTCGGGGCCAAGGCAAGAGGGCGTGCTTGCCCGCAGAACCGAGAACACGCTGTTGGGCAGAGCTGCAACTGACCGCTGGAGTTCAGCTCTCGCCGGACGGCAGAAGGCGAAGAACGAAGCCGCTTGCGAGCGGCGCAGTGCAGCGAAGAGCTCTCCGAATTCGCCGCTAGCTCCACGGTCCTTCTCAGCTGCGAGTAGCAGCGCTCGCAGTACACAGAGCTTCGCAAGGCCCGAAGAGCCGGAGGGAAGTATCGCACACGCAAATGTGCCAGGACAGAGACGTGTTCTACGTTGTCCCCTCTCGTCGTGCAGTTTGTGCCTCTGCTGCTTCTGCTGTTAGGAATCGCTCTTGAAAGGCGAGCGAGAGCGTCCTTCCGGGTGCATTGCACTGAGTCGAGTGCTCGCTCGGGACTTTGCTCTCGCGGCCAAGGCAAGAGGGCGTGCTTGCCCGCAGAACCGAGAACACGCTGTTGGGCAGAGCTGCAACTGACCGCTGGAGTTCAGCTCTCGCCGGACGGCAGAAGGCGAAGAACGAAGCCGCTTGCGAGCGGCGCAGTGCAGCGAAGAGCTCTCCGAATTCGCCGCTAGCTCCACGGTCCTTCTCAGCTGCGAGTAGCAGCGCTCGCAGTACACAGAGCTTCGCAAGGCCCGAAGACCCGGAGGGAAGTATCGCTCACGAAAATGTGCCAGGACAGAGACGTGTTCTACGTTGTCCCCTCTCGTCGTGCAGTTTGTGCCTCTGCTGCTTCTGCTGTTAGGAATCGCTCCTTGAAAGGCGAGCGAGAGCGTCCTTCCGGGTGCATTGCACTGAGTCGAGTGCTCGCTCGGGACTTTGCTCTCGCGGCCAAGGCAAGAGGGCGTGCTTGCCCGCAGAACCGAGAACACGCTGTTGGGCAGAGCTGCAACTGACCGCTGGAGTTCAGCTCTCGCCGGACGGCAGAAGGCGAAGAACGAAGGCGCTTGCGAGCGGCGCAGTGCAGCGAAGAGCTCTCCGAATTCGCCGCTAGCTCCACGGTCCTTCTCAGCTGCGAGTAGCTGCTCTCGCAGTACACAGAGCTTCGCAAGGCCCGAAGAGCCGGAGGGAAGTATCGCACACGCAAATGTGCCAGGACAGAGACGTGTTCTACGTTGTCCCCTCTCGTCGTGCAGTTTGTGCCTCTGCTGCTTCTGCTGTTAGGAATCGCTCCTTGAAAGGCGAGCGAGAGCGTCCTTCCGGGTGCATTGCACTGAGTCGAGTGCTCGCTCGGGACTTTGCTCTCGCGGCCAAGGCAAGAGGGCGTGCTTGCCCGCAGAACCGAGAACACGCTGTTGGGCAGAGCTGCAACTGACCGCTGGAGTTCAGCCTTCGCCGGACGGCAGAAGGCGAAGAACGAAGGCGCTTGCGAGCGGCGCAGTGCAGCGAAGAGCTCTCCGAATTCGCCGCTAGCTCCACGGTCCTTCTCAGCTGCGAGTAGCAGCGCTCGCAGTACACAGAGCTTCGCAAGGCCCGAAGAGCCGGAGGGAAGTATCGCACACGCAAATGTGCCAGGACAGAGACGTGTTCTACGTTGTCCCCTCTCGTCGTGCAGTTTGTGCCTCTGCTGCTTCTGCTGTTAGGAATCGCTCCTTGAAAGGCGAGCGAGAGCGTCCTTCCGGGTGCATTGCACTGAGTCGAGTGCTCGCTCGGGACTTTGCTCTCGCGGCCAAGGCAAGAGGGCGTGCTTGCCCGCAGAACCGAGAACACGCTGTTGGGCAGAGCTGCAACTGACCGCTGGAGTTCAGCTCTCGCCGGACGGCAGAAGGCGAAGAACGAAGCCGCTTGCGAGCGGCGCAGTGCAGCGAAGAGCTCTCCGAATTCGCCGCTAGCTCCACGGTCCTTCTCAGCTGCGAGTAGCAGCGCTCGCAGTACACAGAGCTTCGCAAGGCCCGAAGAGCCGGAGGGAAGTATCGCACACGCAAATGTGCCAGGACAGAGACGTGTTCTACGTTGTCCCCTCTCGTCGTGCAGTTTGTGCCTCTGCTGCTTCTGCTGTTAGGAATCGCTCCTTGAAAGGCGAGCGAGAGCGTCCTTCCGGGTGCATTTGCACTGAGTCGAGTGCTCGCTCGGGACTTTGCTCTCGCGGCCAAGGCAAGAGGGCGTGCTTGCCCGCAGAACCGAGAACACGCTGTTGGGCAGAGCTGCAACTGACCGCTGGAGTTCAGCTCTCGCCGGACGGCAGAAGGCGAAGAACGAAGGCGCTTGCGAGCGGCGCAGTGCAGCGAAGAGCTCTCCGAATTCGCCGCTAGCTCCACGGTCCTTCTCAGCTGCGAGTAGCAGCGCTCGCAGTACACAGAGCTTCGCAAGGCCCGAAGAGCCGGAGGGAAGTATCGCACACGCAAATGTGCCAGGACAGAGACGTGTTCTACGTTGTCCCTTCTCGTCGTGCAGTTTGTGCCTCTGCTGCTTCTGCTGTTAGGAATCGCTCCTTGAAAGGCGAGCGAGAGCGTCCTTCCGGGTGCATTGCACTGAGTCGAGTGCTCGCTCGGGACTTTGCTCTCGCGGCCAAGGCAAGAGGGCGTGCTTGCCCGCAGAACCGAGAACACGCTGTTGGGCAGAGCTGCAACTGACCGCTGGAGTTCAGCCTTCGCCGGACGGCAGAAGGCGAAGAACGAAGCCGCTTGCGAGCGGCGCAGTGCAGCGAAGAGCTCTCCGAATTCGCCGCTAGCTCCACGGCCCTTCTCAGCTGCGAGTAGCAGCGCTCGCAGTACACAGAGCTTCGCAAGGCCCGAAGAGCCGGAGGGAAGTATCGCACACGCAAATGTGCCAGGACAGAGACGTGTTCTACGTTGTCCCTTCTCGTCGTGCAGTTTGTGCCTCTGCTGCTTCTGCTGTTAGGAATCGCTCCTTGAAAGGCGAGCGAGAGCGTCCTTCCGGGTGCATTGCACTGAGTCGAGTGCTCGCTCGGGACTTTGCTCTCGGGGCCAAGGCAAGAGGGCGTGCTTGCCCGCAGAACCGAGAACACGCTGTTGGGCAGAGCTGCAACTGACCGCTGGAGTTCAGCTCTCGCCGGACGGCAGAAGGCGAAGAACGAAGGCGCTTGCGAGCGGGGCAGTGCAGCGAAGAGCTCTCCGAATTCGCCGCTAGCTCCACGGTCCTTCTCAGCTGCGAGTAGCAGCGCTCGCAGTACACAGAGCTTCGCAAGGCCCGAAGAGCCGGAGGGAAGTATCGCACACGCAAATGTGCCAGGACAGAGACGTGTTCTACGTTGTCCCCTCTCGTCGTGCAGTTTGTGCCTCTGCTGCTTCTGCTGTTAGGAATCGCTCTTTGAAAGGCGAGCGAGAGCGTCCTTCCGGGTGCATTGCACTGAGTCGAGTGCTCGCTCGGGACTTTGCTCTCGGGGCCAAGGCAAGAGGGCGTGCTTGCCCGCAGAACCGAGAACACGCTGTTGGGCAGAGCTGCAACTGACCGCTGGAGTTCAGCTCTCGCCGGACGGCAGAAGGCGAAGAACGAAGCCGCTTGCGAGCGGCGCAGTGCAGCGAAGAGCTCTCCGAATTCGCCGCTAGCTCCACGGTCCTTCTCAGCTGCGAGTAGCAGCGCTCGCAGTACACAGAGCTTCGCAAGGCCCGAAGAGCCGGAGGGAAGTATCGCACACGCAAATGTGCCAGGACAGAGACGTGTTCTACGTTGTCCCTTCTCGTCGTGCAGTTTGTGCCTCTGCTGCTTCTGCTGTTAGGAATCGCTCCTTGAAAGGCGAGCGAGAGCGTCCTTCCGGGTGCATTGCACTGAGTCGAGTGCTCGCTCGGGACTTTGCTCTCGGGGCCAAGGCAAGAGGGCGTGCTTGCCCGCAGAACCGAGAACACGCTGTTGGGCAGAGCTGCAACTGACCGCTGGAGTTCAGCTCTCGCCGGACGGCAGAAGGCGAAGAACGAAGGCGCTTGCGAGCGGGGCAGTGCAGCGAAGAGCTCTCCGAATTCGCCGCTAGCTCCACGGTCCTTCTCAGCTGCGAGTAGCAGCGCTCGCAGTACACAGAGCTTCGCAAGGCCCGAAGAGCCGGAGGGAAGTATCGCACACGCAAATGTGCCAGGACAGAGACGTGTTCTACGTTGTCCCCTCTCGTCGTGCAGTTTGTGCCTCTGCTGCTTCTGCTGTTAGGAATCGCTCTTTGAAAGGCGAGCGAGAGCGTCCTTCCGGGTGCATTGCACTGAGTCGAGTGCTCGCTCGGGACTTTGCTCTCGGGGCCAAGGCAAGAGGGCGTGCTTGCCCGCAGAACCGAGAACACGCTGTTGGGCAGAGCTGCAACTGACCGCTGGAGTTCAGCTCTCGCCGGACGGCAGAAGGCGAAGAACGAAGGCGCTTGCGAGCGGCGCAGTGCAGCGAAGAGCTCTCCGAATTCGCCGCTAGCTCCACGGTCCTTCTCAGCTGCGAGTAGCAGCGCTCGCAGTACACAGAGCTTCGCAAGGCCCGAAGAGCCGGAGGGAAGTATCGCACACGCAAATGTGCCAGGACAGAGACGTGTTCTACGTTGTCCCCTCTCGTCGTGCAGTTTGTGCCTCTGCTGCTTCTGCTGTTAGGAATCGCTCCTTGAAAGGCGAGCGAGAGCGTCCTTCCGGGTGCATTGCACTGAGTCGAGTGCTCGCTCGGGACTTTGCTCTCGCGGCCAAGGCAAGAGGGCGTGCTTGCCCGCAGAACCGAGAACACGCTGTTGGGCAGAGCTGCAACTGACCGCTGGAGTTCAGCTCTCGCCGGACGGCAGAAGGCGAAGAACGAAGCCGCTTGCGAGCGGCGCAGTGCAACGAAGAGCTCTACGAATTCGCCGCTAGCTCCACGGTCCTTCTCAGCTGCGAGTAGCAGCGCTCGCAGTACACAGAGCTTCGCAAGGCCCGAAGACCCGGAGGGAAGTATCGCTCACGAAAATGTGCCAGGACAGAGACGTGTTCTACGTTGTCCCCTCTCGTCGTGCAGTTTGTGCCTCTGCTGCTTCTGCTGTTAGGAATCGCTCCTTGAAAGGCGAGCGAGAGCGTCCTTCCGGGTGCATTGCACTGAGTCGAGTGCTCGCTCGGGACTTTGCTCTCGCGGCCAAGGCAAGAGGGCGTGCTTGCCCGCAGAACCGAGAACACGCTGTTGGGCAGAGCTGCAACTGACCGCTGGAGTTCAGCTCTCGCCGGACGGCAGAAGGCGAAGAACGAAGCCGCTTGCGAGCGGCGCAGTGCAGCGAAGAGCTCTCCGAATTCGCCGCTAGCTCCACGGTCCTTCTCAGCTGCGAGTAGCAGCGCTCGCAGTACACAGAGCTTCGCAAGGCCCGAAGAGCCGGAGGGAAGTATCGCACACGCAAATGTGCCAGGACAGAGACGTGTTCTACGTTGTCCCTTCTCGTCGTGCAGTTTGTGCCTCTGCTGCTTCTGCTGTTAGGAATCGCTCCTTGAAAGGCGAGCGAGAGCGTCCTTCCGGGTGCATTGCACTGAGTCGAGTGCTCGCTCGGGACTTTGCTCTCGGGGCCAAGGCAAGAGGGCGTGCTTGCCCGCAGAACCGAGAACACGCTGTTGGGCAGAGCTGCAACGGACCGCTGGAGTTCAGCTCTCGCCGGACGGCAGAAGGCGAAGAACGAAGGCGCTTGCGAGCGGCGCAGTGCAGCGAAGAGCTCTCCGAATTCGCCGCTAGCTCCACGGTCCTTCTCAGCTGCGAGTAGCAGCGCTCGCAGTACACAGAGCTTCGCAAGGCCCGAAGAGCCGGAGGGAAGTATCGCACACGCAAATGTGCCAGGACAGAGACGTGTTCTACGTTGTCCCTTCTCGTCGTGCAGTTTGTGCCTCTGCTGCTTCTGCTGTTAGGAATCGCTCCTTGAAAGGCGAGCGAGAGCGTCCTTCCGGGTGCATTGCACTGAGTCGAGTGCTCGCTCGGGACTTTGCTCTCGGGGCCAAGGCAAGAGGGCGTGCTTGCCCGCAGAACCGAGAACACGCTGTTGGGCAGAGCTGCAACTGACCGCTGGAGTTCAGCCTTCGCCGGACGGCAGAAGGCGAAGAACGAAGCCGCTTGCGAGCGGCGCAGTGCAGCGAAGAGCTCTCCGAATTCGCCGCTAGCTCCACGGCCCTTCTCAGCTGCGAGTAGCAGCGCTCGCAGTACACAGAGCTTCGCAAGGCCCGAAGAGCCGGAGGGAAGTATCGCACACGCAAATGTGCCAGGACAGAGACGTGTTCTACGTTGTCCCTTCTCGTCGTGCAGTTTGTGCCTCTGCTGCTTCTGCTGTTAGGAATCGCTCCTTGAAAGGCGAGCGAGAGCGTCCTTCCGGGTGCATTGCACTGAGTCGAGTGCTCGCTCGGGACTTTGCTCTCGGGGCCAAGGCAAGAGGGCGTGCTTGCCCGCAGAACCGAGAACACGCTGTTGGGCAGAGCTGCAACTGACCGCTGGAGTTCAGCTCTCGCCGGACGGCAGAAGGCGAAGAACGAAGGCGCTTGCGAGCGGCGCAGTGCAGCGAAGAGCTCTCCGAATTCGCCGCTAGCTCCACGGTCCTTCTCAGCTGCGAGTAGCAGCGCTCGCAGTACACAGAGCTTCGCAAGGCCCGAAGAGCGGAGGGAAGTATCGCACACGCAAATGTGCCAGGACAGAGACGTGTTCTACGTTGTCCCCTCTCGTCGTGCAGTTTGTGCCTCTGCTGCTTCTGCTGTTAAGGAATCGCTCTTTGAAAGGCGAGCGAGAGCGTCCTTCCGGGTGCATTGCACTGAGTCGAGTGCTCGCTCGGGACTTTGCTCTCGCGGCCAAGGCAAGAGGGCGTGCTTGCCCGCAGAACCGAGAACACGCTGTTGGGCAGAGCTGCAACTGACCGCTGGAGTTCAGCTCTCGCCGGACGGCAGAAGGCGAAGAACGAAGCCGCTAGAGCGGCGCAGTGCAACGAAGAGCTCTACGAATTCGCCGCTAGCTCCACGGTCCTTCTCAGCTGCGAGTAGCAGCGCTCGCAGTACACAGAGCTTCGCAAGGCCCGAAGACCCGGAGGGAAGTATCGCTCACGAAAATGTGCCAGGACAGAGACGTGTTCTACGTTGTCCCCTCTCGTCGTGCAGTTTGTGCCTCTGCTGCTTCTGCTGTTAGGAATCGCTCTTGAAAGGCGAGCGAGAGCGTCCTTCCGGGTGCATTGCACTGAGTCGAGTGCTCGCTCGGGACTTTGCTCTCGCGGCCAAGGCAAGAGGGCGTGCTTGCCCGCAGAACCGAGAACACGCTGTTGGGCAGAGCTGCAACTGACCGCTGGAGTTCAGCTCTCGCCGGACGGCAGAAGGCGAAGAACGAAGGCGCTTGCGAGCGGCGCAGTGCAGCGAAGAGCTCTCCGAATTCGCCGCTAGCTCCACGGTCCTTCTCAGCTGCGAGTAGCTGCTCTCGCAGTACACAGAGCTTCGCAAGGCCCGAAGAGCCGGAGGGAAGTATCGCACACGCAAATGTGCCAGGACAGAGACGTGTTCTACGTTGTCCCTCTCGTCGTGCAGTTTGTGCCTCTGCTGCTTCTGCTGTTAGGAATCGCTCCTTGAAAGGCGAGCGAGAGCGTCCTTCCGGGTGCATTGCACTGAGTCGAGTGCTCGCTCGGGACTTTGCTCTCGCGGCCAAGGCAAGAGGGCGTGCTTGCCCGCAGAACCGAGAACACGCTGTTGGGCAGAGCTGCAACTGACCGCTGGAGTTCAGCTTCGCCGGACGGCAGAAGGCGAAGAACGAAGGCGCTTGCGAGCGGCGCAGTGCAGCGAAGAGCTCTCCGAATTCGCCGCTAGCTCCACGGTCCTTCTCAGCTGCGAGTAGCAGCGCTCGCAGTACACAGAGCTTCGCAAGGCCCGAAGAGCCGGAGGGAAGTATCGCACACGCAAATGTGCCAGGACAGAGACGTGTTCTACGTTGTCCCCTCTCGTCGTGCAGTTTGTGCCTCTGCTGCTTCTGCTGTTAGGAATCGCTCCTTGAAAGGCGAGCGAGAGCGTCCTTCCGGGTGCATTGCACTGAGTCGAGTGCTCGCTCGGGACTTTGCTCTCGCGGCCAAGGCAAGAGGGCGTGCTTGCCCGCAGAACCGAGAACACGCTGTTGGGCAGAGCTGCAACTGACCGCTGGAGTTCAGCTCTCGCCGGACGGCAGAAGGCGAAGAACGAAGCCGCTTGCGAGCGGCGCAGTGCAGCGAAGAGCTCTCCGATTCGCCGCTAGCTCCACGGTCCTTCTCAGCTGCGAGTAGCAGCGCTCGCAGTACACAGAGCTTCGCAAGGCCCGAAGAGCCGGAGGGAAGTATCGCACACGCAAATGTGCCAGGACAGAGACGTGTTCTACGTTGTCCCCTCTCGTCGTGCAGTTTGTGCCTCTGCTGCTTCTGCTGTTAGGAATCGCTCCTTGAAAGGCGAGCGAGAGCGTCCTTCCGGGTGCATTGCACTGAGTCGAGTGCTCGCTCGGGACTTTGCTCTCGCGGCCAAGGCAAGAGGGCGTGCTTGCCCGCAGAACCGAGAACACGCTGTTGGGCAGAGCTGCAACTGACCGCTGGAGTTCAGCTCTCGCCGGACGGCAGAAGGCGAAGAACGAAGGCGCTTGCGAGCGGCGCAGTGCAGCGAAGAGCTCTCCGAATTCGCCGCTAGCTCCACGGTCCTTCTCAGCTGCGAGTAGCAGCGCTCGCAGTACACAGAGCTTCGCAAGGCCGAAGAGCCGGAGGGAAGTATCGCACACGCAAATGTGCCAGGACAGAGACGTGTTCTACGTTGTCCCTTCTCGTCGTGCAGTTTGTGCTTCTGCTGCTTCTGCTGTTAGGAATCGCTCCTTGAAAGGCGAGCGAGAGCGTCCTTCCGGGTGCATTGCACTGAGTCGAGTGCTCGCTCGGGACTTTGCTCTCGCGGCCAAGGCAAGAGGGCGTGCTTGCCCGCAGAACCGAGAACACGCTGTTGGGCAGAGCTGCAACTGACCGCTGGAGTTCAGCCTTCGCCGGACGGCAGAAGGCGAAGAACGAAGCCGCTTGCGAGCGGCGCAGTGCAGCGAAGAGCTCTCCGAATTCGCCGCTAGCTCCACGGCCCTTCTCAGCTGCGAGTAGCAGCGCTCGCAGTACACAGAGCTTCGCAAGGCCCGAAGAGCCGGAGGGAAGTATCGCACACGGCAAATGTGCCAGGACAGAGACGTGTTCTACGTTGTCCCTTCTCGTCGTGCAGTTTGTGCCTCTGCTGCTTCTGCTGTTAGGAATCGCTCCTTGAAAGGCGAGCGAGAGA
>NW_028276090.1:7500-63997 GCF_052056855.1 Sturnus vulgaris | reverse complement strand
TGTTGCTTGGGCTTTAAGAACTTGAAATAACTCTGAAGCAAAAGAAATCACCTTTTTCTTCTGGTTTTTATTTTTATTTTTTCATTTAAGATGCTGGACTTGCCTCTGTGGATGTGTGCTGAGCTCTCACTGCAGGGGACTGTCAGGCCTGAATGGCTGTGAGTTCGTGTTCTTCTCAGTAGGGAATCAGAAATTATTCTTAGACCATAGAATTGTTTTCTGAAACCTTTCCCCTTTCCTCTTTGTGCCTTTGAATTTTTCAGCTGTTCCCTGTTGTCACTTCCCCTGCCTGACTTCTGTGCAGCTCCTAGCTGGGAAAAACTGGGAAAACTTAGGGGGTACAGAGGTGGAATTTTTGGCTGGATTTTTCTAACATTTCTAATTTTGCTGAACTTATTTCCCCAGTGAGAAGAGCACGAACTCACAGCCATGCAGGCCTGACAGTCACTGCGGGAAATCTGACACAGTATTAATAAGTAACCTTTCCTGAGAGCAGTCACCACCCCAGTCCTCCAGCCTTGTCAAATGTTTGCAATGAATGGACCCAAGTTCTAATCCTTAATCTAAATTTATGTCAGCTTTTGTTAGAAAGATACCAGACAGTAAATCATACAAGAGAATTTAAAAATTGCACAAAGAATAGCCGGCCCAGACCAAACCCAACCGCCCCCATCACCGCTCCACCCCAATTTTGGGAGAAACAGTGATACAGTTTATAAATACTCTCCTTCCACACTATTCAGTCCTTCACCGCACATCCCCAGAGAGGAGTCCCTCAGACCTTGCTCCCCTGAACACCAGGAGAGCTGGAGTTTCACCCAGATCCCACATTCCCATGGCAGTTAATCCCAGCAGGGAGGCAAAGAGGAACCCTGCATCCTCTGACATAGCCCACAGCACGGGCAGCACCAGGAGCCCTCCAGGCTCAGACCTCTGGTGCTGAAGCCTCTGGGCTTTGGCTGATCAAACACCACAGCTCTTGGCAAAGATGGCAGGAGAGTCGTGATTCTTCCTGTCCTGAAAGAGAGGAGGAAAAGAAAATTAAGTCGACTGCAGAAGGATTCCAGCTCTCAACTTCTGCTCTGATTCCTCACTCTGGGGTTTTATCCATGACAAGTGACACCAATTCAGAGTGCCCTTTTCCAGCATTTTTATTCCTAACTATTAAAAGGATGCTCATTTCTCTTATTGTATTCTTTGCTTAATTTTATTAGAGGCATTTTCATCCCAGACCCCACTTGTCAGTTCTTCAATCCTTTAGCACTGGACTTGGCACAAAGGGATACCCGTGGTGCTGCATCACAAGAAATCCCAAAGAGAAACCCCTTCCAAACCTGACGGAGAAAGCTTTCAAGGCACTCCAGAACACAGACAGCTTTTCCTGCCTTGTCAGGCCACACCAATTCTGTCCCATCCACCTGAACTGTGCAGGTGAGGAAAAGGCTTTCCTTGCTCCTCGGGAATCACTGTCTGAGACCACAGATGTCCATCCTGGGCAGCACCTGGAAACAACGTGGGAAAGGCAAAATGAGAGTGTTTTCTATCAGAAAATTACTACTACTAATAAAAATAACAATCAGAACTTCTGGACAAATTTAGTAACATCACTTTGATATGAGAAATACAGGCCATGCCCATCCTTGTAGCCCAGGTGAAAACAGGAAGGAGAACTAGAGGAAAAGCAGAGTCCCTTATTTGATCTCTGGACACAAACTGAGGCCTTTTCCCTGTGAAACCAAACTCACCCTTCCAGGGTTCCTGAGATCAGCTACGAGGAGGCTTTTGGCACTCCAAGAGCAGCTGGGTCACAGCTGGATGCGGCTTGGGTCTGGGAGACACCGTGCTCCTTCTGGAATTATAGCACGCAAATGCCTGCTCCTGGCCCCAGGCCCGGAGATAAAATCTGTGGGGTTTTTCCCTGTGCAACATTGTTCACCCCTCCCAGGTTCCTGAGATCTGCACAGAGGAGGCTTTGGGCACCCCAAAGGCAGCCAGGGTTACAGGTGGGGGCAGCTTGGGGCTGGGAGAAATCCTCATCCATTTGGAATTTTATCAGGCAGAAACCTGGCTGGGTGCACAGGTCTCTGGACACGACCAGTGGCCCTTTCCCCTGTGAAACAAAACTCACCCTGCCAGGCTCCTGAGACCACTTAGGAGGAGGGGTTTGACTCTCCAAGAGCAGTCGCAACGAGAGATGCTCACACAGAAGGCCATGCAGAAGAGGAAACGAGCGCACCCGCAGCCCCCCAAGGCGCGCCCCAACGCCCCAGACCCGGCACTGCCAGCTCGGGCAGTCCCATAAAGCATCCCCCGCCTCCGCAGCGGCGGGACAGGCGGGGCCCGGGGTCCCGAGGAAACCGAGCGTGCCCGGAGGCGCGGCAGGACGGCAGCGCAGCGCCGCCTGGCGGCGGAGCAGGAGAGCAGCGCCGGGCCCCATGGCAGTATCGGTACCCGTGCGCCCCCTGCTGTCCGCGGCGATGCAGCGCCCGATGCCGAGTTCCACGCCCGTGTCGCCGAGGGAGAGGGGCACCGCTGGCTGGGGCCTCCCCGCCGACACGGACAGAAGCCGAAGCAGAAGCCCCGGTGCCATTGGCGGCCCCTACCCAGCGGGCCGGGCTCCGCCGGGCCCGCGGCCCCGCGCGGTATCGGGTCGGCCCGCTCCCGTCTTCGTCGCACCCGGGCCCTGCTCCTGGCATGAAGCGCGTCACCGCCCCGCGCCGTCCCGCCCCCCGCGCGTCATCGCGTGCGTTCGGCGGCCCGCCCCGGGGGCGGTGCCGGGGGCGCTACCCGGGGCGGTGCCGGGGCAGTGCCGGGGGCGGCACCGGGGGCGGTGCCGGGGCGGTGCCGGGGGCGTTCCCGGTCGCCGTGCCGGGGTAGCCCGGGGAGCGGTTCCGGGAGCGGTTCGGGGGGCGGTGCCGATTGCAGTCCCGGTCACTGTCCCCAGTCCCCGTCCCCAGTCCTGGTCCCGGTCCCAGTCCCCGGTTCCGGTCCCCGATCCTGGTCCCAGTCCCAGTTCCCCGTCCCGGAACCCGATCACGGTCCTGGTCCCAGTCCCCAATCCCGGTCCCGGTCCCTGTCTCCAGTCCCCGTCCCCGATCCCGGTTCCGGTCCCTGTCCCAGGTCCCCGTCCGCGATCCCGGTCCCTGTCCCATTTCCCCGTCCCGGTCCCCGATCCCAGTCCCGGTCCACGTCCCCGATCCCGATTTTTCCCCGCCTTTCACACTGATTTTTCCCCCGATTTATCAATGATTTTTTTCCCCATTTTTTCCCATTTCTCACTGATATTTTCCCCCATTTTTCAGGGATTTTTTTCCCCATTTCTCACTGATTTTTTTCCCCATTCTTCATGGAGTTTTCCCCCCGTTTTTCACTGATTTTTCCCCATTTCTCACTGACTTTTTCCCCATTTTCCCCCATTTCTCACTGATATTTTCCCCCATTTTTCATGGATTTTTTCCAGATTTATCCCCATTTCCCACTGATTTTTCCCCATTTTTCATGGACTTTTCCCCCCCGTTTCTTACTTATGTTTTTCCCCGATTTCTCATTGATTTCCCCCCCCCCCATTTCGCACTGATTTTTTACCCATTTTTCCCCATTTCTCACTGATTTCTTTCGCCATTTTTCATGGAATTTCCCCACCCATTTCTAACGGATTTTTTCCCCACTTTTCCCCATTTCTCACTGATTTTTCCCCCCATTCTTCAGGGATTTTTTTCCCCATTTCTCACTGATTTTTCCCCCCATTCTTCATGATTTACAGGATACTCTATCGTGAATGGAAAGCAATTAAAGGAAGGGGGGAGGTTACCAGCCACCTGGTCAGCTCAGACAGCAGAGCTGCACACGCTTTTGAGAGCCTGTGAATTATAGCAGGACAAGACATTACATATATTTACTGATTCTAAATATGCATATGCGGTAATACATGCATTTGGAAAACTATGGGGAAAAAAAGAGGTTTATTAAGCTGCAGAAGAAAGAAGAAAAAAATTGGTTTACAAGGGATGGCAAGCAGTGGATACCAAAAGCTCTAGCCTTACAATTGTTAAAACAACTTCATTAAAGGAGTCGTTCTGTGCCTTCTTTGGGGTGAGGAAAAAAGGCTGAGGGGGGCTCCGACGTGGTTTGGGGCACCCCAAGGTCCCTGGGAGAGGGAGCCGGGCTGCGCTGGAGGAGCAGGTGAGTCGGGCATGGGGGGGGGTCATGGTGGGTGCCAGAACATTGAGAGGGAGGGGTGGGTGTAGAATGCATGAAAAACAGAACCTTAAAAAACAGCTAAATATAGTCTAAAAGGAATGTTTTATTGGCTTGTGTTTGGATAGAGGTAGGGTTTTTTTATAGATACTGTAAATAGAAAAGATAAAGAATAAAAATATAGAAGCAAATATAAGAAACCAATATATAAATATATTACATTACATTATATTATGTTATGAAAATAGAAATATATAAATATTCAGACTTTAAAAGGAATGTTTTATTGGTTTTTATTTGGTTAGAGGAGGGTTTTTTGAAAATAATATAGGCAAAAATATACAAATATGCAAAAATAGATACTGACATAAAATGATTATAACTATATATGCATATATATATGTAAGTATAAATATATAGAAATAAATATAAATATAAAATACATGTATGTAGTATGTAATATAAATAATTTATCGATTTTAATATGTTATATTAAATAGTATGTTATAATAGAATGTAAATAGCATCGAGTATATTAATATACTAGTAAAAACTACATTAAATAGTATATAAATATCGAATACACAATATAGACATATAAATCTACAGATATAAATATGAAAACTAAATAGAAAAATATATTCAAATATAATTTAAAATAATCGAGTTTTTTGTTTCTATTTGGTTAGAGGCAGAGCTTTTAAAGAAATAATATTAAAAACTATGAACCTCCAAATATAGATGGATATAGATAAAATAGAAATAACATTAGTAATATAAATCTATGTATATAATGAATAATAAAATAATATTGTATATATGATAAATAGAATAGCAATTAAATTGAATATATGAAATATGTCTAGATTATGACTAGAAATTAAATATTAAAAAATAGATGATTTATATATATAAAAGGTTTTTTTTTCATTTGGTCAGAGGCAGGGCATTTTTAGTTTGGGTCGGGGTTTTTTTGGGGCGTTCATTGAGAGGATTTTATGACGGGTGGGGACTCTGGTGCTTGGAACTCTCTCCCTTCTCTGTCTGTCCCTGACAGGGCGGCAGTGCCGGGCTGAGTTGGGCGGCAGTGCTGCCGCCGTGTGGACACAGGCGGGTACTGCACCGTGCCCCTCTCAGGATGGCGGAAGGGCCCGCGGGCCGGGACCCAGCCCTGCGGCAGCGCTCAAGATGGCGGCCTCTCTAGGACCCCGGCGGATAGGCGTTTACATAAAACGCCTGTCCGCGCTCGCCGGCGCCCTCACGCCCGCGGCACCGAGGACCGCGCGGCCGTTGTCAGCACGCTCTGACACGTCCGGGAAAATTGTCGGCGAGCGGATCGGCGTCGGCGATTTAATCAGGCATCTTATGCCTACACACCGGGGTCCTGATTTTTTCCCGCCCTTTCTGCCGCCATTTTTGGCAGGTCAGCCGGAGTGCCTCCCGAGCCGCCATTTTGAGAGTGCGGACACACTCAAGATGGCGGCCTCTCTAGGACCCCGGCGGATAGGCGTTTACATAAAACGCCTGCCCGCGCCCGCCGGCGCCCTCACGCCCGCGGAACCGCGGACCGCGCGGCCGTTGTCGGCACGCTCTGAAACGTCCGGGAAAATTGTCGGCGAGCGGATCGGCGTCGGCGATGTAATCAGGCATCTTATGCCTACACACCGGGGTCCTGATTTTTTCCCGCCCTTTCTGCCGCCATTTTTGGCAGGTCAGCCGGGGTGCCGCCCGAGGCGCCATTTTGAGAGTCCCGACACGCTCAAGATGGCGGCCTCTCTAGGACCCCGGCGGATAGGCGTTTACATAAAACGCCTGCCCGCGTTCGCCGGCATAAAAATAAATATGCATAAATATAAACATAGACATAAACATGCACAAACGTTAACCTGCATAGATATAAACATAAACATAAACATAAACATGCAAAACAATAATAATAAATAGAAATAGAAATAGAAATAGAAATAGAAATAGAAATACAAACATTAATAAAATCAGTGAGAAAGGGGGTAAAATCAGTGAGAAATGGGGGGGAAAAACCATGAAAAATGATGGAAAAATCAGAGAGAAATGGGGGAAAAATCGGTGAGGAATGGGGAAAAAGATCAACGAAAAATTGGGAAAAATCAGTCAGAAGTGGGGGATAAAAATCAGTGAGAAATGGGGGGAAAAGTCGGTGAGAAATGGGGAAAAAATCAGTGATTAATGGGCGGGAAAATGCATGAAAAATGGGGGGAATAATTCAGAGAGAAATGGGGGCAAATATCAGTGAGAAATGGGGGGGAAAATCAGGAAATATCCATGAAAATTGGGGGAAACATCCATGAAAAATGGCGGAAAAAATCAATGAAAAATGGCGGAAAAAATCAATGAAAAATGGCGGAAAAAATCAGTGAGAAATGGGGAAAAATGGGGAAAAAGGAGTGATAAATGGGGGAAAAAATCAGTGAGAAATGGGGAAAAATGGGGAAAAAATCCACGAAAAATGGGTGGAAAAATCCATGAAAAATCAACGGAAAAATCAGTGAGAAATGGGGAAAACATCATGGTGAAATGGGGCAAAAATCAGAGAGAAATGGGGAAAAATCATTGAAAAATGGGGGATAAAAATCAGTGAGAAATGGGGGGAAAATGGGGAAAAACATCAGTGAGAAATGGGGAAAAAAAATCTTTGATAAATTGGGGCAAAAATCATTGAGAAATGGGGAAAATAATCAGTGAGAAATGGGGAAAATTTGGGAAAAATCCAGGAAAATTGCGGGAAAAAATGCTTGAAAAATTGGGGAAAAAATCCGAGAGAAAATCCCCGGGAATCCCCGGGAAAAACCCCCCGGAATCCCCGAGAAAATCCCCCGGAATTCCCCGGGAAAATCCCCCCGGAATCCCCTGGAAAATGCCCCTGAATTCCCCGAGAAACTCATCCCGGAATCCCCGTGATAATCCGTCCGCTATCCCCGAGAAAATCCCCCAGGAATCCCCCAGAAAATCTCCCCGAAATCCCCGGGATAATCTCCCCGGAATCCCCGAGAAAATCCGCCCCGAATCCCCTGGATGATTCCCCCGGAATCCCCGAGAAAATCCCTCGGAATTCCCCGAGAAAATCAACCCGGAATCCCCGAGAAAATCCCCCGGAATCCCCGGGAAAATCCCCCAGGAAAATCCCCGGGATAATCACCCCGGAATCCCCTGGAAAATCCCCTAGGAATCCCCGAGAAAATCCCCCCGGAATTCGCCGGGAAAATCCCCCCGGAATCCCCCAGAAAATCCCCCCGGAATACTCTGCAATATCCCCCCGGAATCCCCGATAAAATCCCCCTGGAATCTCCAGGAAAATGCCCCGGGAATACGTGAGAAAATCCCCCCGGAATCCCGTGGAAAATCCCCCCTGAATCCCCGAGAAAATCCCCCCGGAATCCCCGAGAAAATCCCCCCGGATTCCCCTGAAAATCCCTCGGAATTCCCCGGGAAAATCCTCCCGGAATCCAAGAGAAAATCCTCCCGGAATCCACGAGAAAATCCGCCCGGAATCCCCGGGAAAATCCTCCAGAAATCCCCGAGAAAATCCCCCGGAGTCCCCGGGAAAATCAACCCGGAGTCCGATGGAAAATCCCCCCAGAATCCCCGAGAAAATCCCCCGGAATTCTCCTAGAAAATCCCCCCGGACTCCCCGAGAAATTTCCCCCGGAATCCCCGGGAAAATAGCCCCCGGAATCCGCGAGAAAATCCCCCCGGAATCCACGCGAAAATCCCCCAGAAATCCCTGTGAAAGCCCCCCCGGAATCCCCAAGAAAATCTCCCCGGAATCCCCGAGAAAATTCGCCCGTAATACTCGGGAAAATATGCCCGGAATCCCCTGGAAAAACCCCCCGGAATCCCCTGGATAATCCCCCCGGAATCCCCGATAAAATCCCCCTGGAATCTCCAGGAAAATGCCCCGGGAATACGCGAGAAAATCCCCCCGGAATCCCCTGGAAAATCCCCCCTGAATCCCCGAGAAAAACCCCCCTGAATCCCCGAGAAAATCCCCCCGGATTCCCCTGAAAATCCCTCGGAATCCCCGGGCAAATCTCCCCGGACTCCCCGAGAAAATCCCCCCGGAATTCCCCGGGAAAATCCCCCGGAATCCCCGAGAAAATCCCCTAGAATTCCCCGGGATAATCCCCCCGGAATCCCCGAGAAAATCCCCCCGGAATCGCCGGAATAATCCCCTGGAATTCCCCGGGAAAATCATCCCGGAATCCCCGAGAATATCCCCCCGGTATCGCCGAGAAAACCCCCCCGGAATTCCTCGTAAAATCCCCCCGGAATCCCCGGGAAAATCCCTCCGGACTCCCCGAAAAAATCCCCCGGAATCCCCGAGAAAATCCCCCGGAATTTCCCGGGAAAATCACCCCGGAATCCCCGAGAAAATTCTCCCGAAATACTCGGCAAAATCCCCCAGGAATCCACGGAAAATTCCCCGGAATCCAGGAGAAAATACCCCGGAATCCCCATGAAAATCCCCCCGGAATCTCCGAGAAAATCCCCCGGAATCCCCGCGAATATCCCCCCGGAATCCCCGGGAAAATCCCCATGAATTCCCCGGGAAAATAATCTCGGAATCCCCGAGAAAATCTCCCCGGAATCACCGAGATAATGGCCCCGGAATACCCGAGAACATCCCCCGGAATTGCCCGAGAAAATCATCCCGTAATCCCCGAGGAAATCCCCCCGGAACACTCGGGAAAATCCCCCCGGAATTCCTCGTCAAATCACCCCGGATACCCCGGGAAAATCCCTCCGGACTCCCCGAAAAATTCCCCCCGGAATACTCGGGAAAATCCCCCCGGAATCCCCGAGAAAATCCACCCGGAATCCCCTGGAAAATCCACCGGGAATTCCCCGGGAAATTCCTCGCTGAAACCCCTGGAAAATCCCCCCGGAATCCCGGAGAAAATCCCCCCGGAATTCCCCGGGAATATCCCCTCGGAATCCCCGGGAAAATCCCCCCGGACTCCCCGAAAAAATCCCCCCGGAATACTCGGGAAAATCCCCCCGGAATACTCGGGAAAATCCTCCCGGAATTCCCGAGAAAATCCCCCGGAATTCCCTGAGAAAATCGCCCCGGAATCCCAGTGAAAATCCCCCCGGAATCCCCGTGAAAATCCCCCCGGAATCCCCGTGAAAATCCCCCAGGAATCCCCTGGAAAATCCCCCAGGTATCCCCGATAAAATCCCCCTGGAATCCCCTGGAAAATCCCCCTGGAATCGCGGGGAAAAAGCCCCCCGCATTTCCCGGGAAAAATCCCCCCGGAATCCCCGATAAAATCTCCCCGGAATCCCTGAGAAAATCCCCCCGGAATCCGCGAGAAAATATGCCCAGAATCCCCGATAAAATCCCCCCGGAATCCCCGGGAATATCCCCCAGGAATCCCCGATAAAATCCCCCCGGAATCCCCCAGAAATTCCCCCCGGAATCCCCGACAAAATCCCCCCGGAATTCCCGACAAAATCCTCCCGGAATCCCCGGAAAATCCCCCCGGAATTCCGGTCCATTTCTGTAGGAGAATAGTTTGTAAGGATAGTGCAGAAGGCACTAGTTGCCAACGAGTTACAGCTGTACTGATTAGCAAGGAGTGGAAACAGCCTTGCCTGCCCAGTGAGGCTGGTTGTTATAAAAGCGTGGGTCAGCTGGCTGCCAGTTTCACTAAGCACAGCTCCAGCTGGAGGTGCAGAGCCTGCTGCAGTGTGGGCTGGAGCCTGCTGGCTGTGCTGCGAGGAGGAAGGGACACGTGGCCGTGCAAGGGATGGACAAGGTGAGAGGATGCTGTGTGTGGGACAGACAGGCTCAGGTGGCTGGGGAAGGGACAGGCTGGGGTTTAGCCAGTCGTACAGAGGAGAGGAGGAGTCGGTGCTGTGTGGAGCTGCCTGTGAGAAAAGGAGTCAGAGTTGCCTCAAAGAAATCTGTGGAGAGAAGGCATGAAAAGTGTGTAATGAAAGACTAATGTTGGTGCCTGTCATGTCTGTCTTGATATAATTGCTACACGTTTTCTCGGAATGCTTGAATTTAGACATAAAATGAAAACTTTATTGTAAGAAAGGAATGCATTTCTCACCAAAGTGGTGTAGGGTGGGGGATCACAACTCACAGATGGCCTGGAAGCGGAACGGCCACAGGGGTTACTGTAACTGGGCCTCCAGTACCAAAGCCCCAGTGGGTTTAAAGGCTAGAGCTGGGCTGGGATTAGCACGGGCTATGCAGCTGGGCTCATGCACAGGTCTGTCAGCACTCCTACCCGAGGACAGTCCCTCACCTAGGGAGAGGTTCTAGGCCTGGAGATGAGGCTGAGTTTGGGAAGGGTGATGAGGACATGGTTAGGGAGGGATGTAAATGCATATCAAAAGACTTAATTTTGAGGGGTGGCAAGCATTAGCTATAAACCAGTAAGTATTTACAGCTAAAGGCTGGAGGTGGGGGCTGTCTGAGGAGGACAGGACTGTTTAAGGCTGAAGTTGGAAGAGAAACCTTGGTGAAGCTTTTGCGTTAGAAACGGCCTCACCTGCCAAATCAGATTTTTGTCTTCAGGATTGCATGAGTGAGGATGCCACAGCCAAGGAAAAGGTTCAGGTTTGGGAGGCAAAGGCGAGTTAGGCAGGGCTGCAGGGCTGGGGCTTGGCTGTTTCCATACTGCTCAGGGCAGCAAAGGGTAGCTGGCTCACTGGGCATTGGATCTAGAACTCTTTCTGGAACAAGGTGGAGAGCTGAGGTTCATGCAAGGAAGGGGCCAGGAATTCTTTGTCTGACTGGAAAATGCCAGAGGGGCAGTGTGTGACTCGGATAGGATGATATGTTCGTCTGGCGAGAGTCACAAAAGAATATTTTGGTTTACTGATAACTGGGCAGCTCAGAAGTTACTACTTGACTTAGTTGCTGCTCCCATCTGTTGCACACATAAACAGAGCAAAGCAGACGAATTCTCTCGGAGCCTGAGGTCTTTGACTGGCCCTCCAAAAATGCTGCCCGCTAAAAAACAGACGTGGGGGAGGAAAGTTGTCAGATACAATAGAGCAAGAAAAGGCCACGGGCTTCAAAGTGCCCTCCAGCAGACCATGGAAGTGACGTGTCTGGAAGTGAAACCAGCAGTCTGCTTCCCCAGCCTCCTGGAAGCCTCTAACAGCTACACAGGCAGTGAGGGGAGAGAACAATTCAACCTAAAAATAATTTTCAGTAGCGTTCTGCACTGCTGTTAAAAATACTGCAACCAGGGAATGTGGTGTGGTGATAACTATTAGGCCTGTAAGTCTGGTAACTGGGGCTTTTAGCTCAAACATCTCGGTATGGCTACTTTGAGCCTTGTAAAAGCTGCGTTAAGTCCAATTTCTTGGGTAGTTCTACTAGCTCTAGCCTTGCTTTTCATCCCCTCAGTAACAAAGCAACTCCCTCTCGAGAATGTTATTTACTTTCCATATGATGTGCCTACCGATTTCTGGAATTGCAAATGTCTTTGGATACATGCGTAAATTGAAGTTTCAAGAAAGCTGTCAAGCTAAAACAAAGGCTTGCCATAATGCAGAAGAAAATGTTTTATGGAAGAACTGAGAGGTCCCTACCTGGGCATAGAATTTGCTATACTAAGGTGTGTTCCAAACGGATCTGCCATCTAAACAAGCAGAAAAATAGTTGGAATGTAGTGAGTTCAATTTAACTATTGCTAGAAATAGGAATTATTAGCAGAGCTTGGAGCATGATATCACTAGCAGCAGTAAGACGCTTTTAGCTTGCTTCTCATAAATTACTTGTAAAAAGCATTTGTACCTAGTGTGTAGCAATTAATATTTCCCCATTTTCTTCCCCCCCGCCCCCCAGTCTCAGGTACTCCTTTTATTTTACCCTTTTCTGTCTTGTAACATCACCTTCCTTTATTTTATTCTATCTTCTGTTCTCAGAACATCGCAGCATCCTCTGTCAATGTGAAAGCATTTGTTCATCCTGTCTTGGAATGGCTGTCAATGTTGCCCTCTTCTGGATCACTTTTTTTTTTTTTTTTTTTTTTAACAATATGTTGCTAAATGTCAGGAAAATTAATCCACAAACACCAGCGGTTTATGTCCAAAAAGGAAACGGAGGAGTCCTTTTTGCTTTATTCGAATAAAGGGAGAGGCCATGGGACATTCCCCTGGGATCTCTCAAATTTTTGGAGGACGCAGCCTCCTTTTTATCCTATTTTCCCGGCCGCATTTCCCTCTCTCTTTTCCCATTGGCTGAGGTACTTGAGAGGCACAGACTTCCCGGAACGCCTGATACCTGAAATTCCCCTCTAATGTATAACCCTCCCTTTTAATTTTTAATTCTTATAGAATTCATAGCTTCCCCCCGTTGCTTCTTTCATCTTTCGATATCCAATTTCATTTATCAGCAGCCCTGCAGTTTGTTTGTAAAGGCAACTATCTCTTTCCATTCATCAATCAGTGGAATCCATCCCATTGTTTCTTTTATCTCTCAGTGCTAGCCTTATCTACAGGCTGATCCACAGCTCATTTGTAAAGACAAATTCAACATTCCTCTCAGCTAATAAATGAGAAGTTAGCTGAAAAAAGTAAAAACTGGATTTTTTTTCCGGTGTGTGTCGGACAATACAGTGGAGAGAATTTGCGGGAGGATGATCGAGGATATCCTATTATAATATCGTTCTCGGACATTTTACTATTTTAGATCATCAGTTGTATTCTGAAAGAAATCTATTTTAATGATATGTGTACGTTTGCACGAAGTTATAGTTAAATATAGCTTGCGGCTGGGCTCTTTAATGAATAGGGGTATTTTTGGTTTTAATTCAATATTTTATGCTTGTGGTGTGTAGTGTGCTGATTTATTTTTTAATGTTATTTACTACGTGCGCTTTTGTTTTTGAGTGAAGGTAACTTTCTGGATGGCTTTGTATTTGAGGCAGAATGAATTGAAGTAGGTTTTTAAAACTGATTTTTCATATGTACGATGGAGAGTTTAGTAGGGGCAGCTCTGATGGTGGGGGCTTGGTTGTTAATTTTATCAGACGGCTTTTGTTAGATACAGCTTTTAATTCTGGAAAGTTTTTTTTTCTAATGTCGTGCTTTGAAGGTGGTTTTCGAGGATGTATGGTATAGCTTTATTTTGTTTGTAGATGGTGTATGATAAGGGCTATGGTCTATTTATCTAATGCCATGTTTTTTCATTCAGGTGTTGATAAGGGAGTTCTTGAATGGCGTTTTGTGTTGTTTTTGTTTTTGGTGGGGCGTTGTTTTTAAAGGATACCTTGATAAGGTTTGCCGATGGCGTTCTAGCCCGTAGCATAAGGCATAGGGTAGTTTTTGAATTATTTTGTGGTGGCTTTGATTCTTGCCAGTATGTAGTGTTTGTTTGAGGTAATGCTGTGTAGCTAATTTCTGTTTTCTTATTAATATTAGAATTGGAGTGTTGTAGTATATGGGCTGTTATTATATCCTAGGGGTTCTATTTATTTGGTTTGATTGTTTTCTAGTTATGGATAATTTTTCTCAAAAAACCATTTTCAGAATTTCAGGCGTGACACAAAAGAACACTCAGATTGCTGGAAGGGAAACGTGTGCCCAGATTGTCTCGAAGCAGTGCTGCTGTCGGTTCTCGTTCAGTTGTGTCTTCTGAAAATGAGACTGTTGTATTCATTGCGCTGTGCTAAACACTTGTCATTCTCCCAATGCCAGGAAACAGATGAAGCTTGAAGAAAGAGGAAGGAATTTGGAAGCGTACAAACAAGCTGAGAAGAGGTTCAGAGATCAGGGTGCTCACTGGCAGCAGGGGCTGGGGTTAGGGCTGAGCAGGAGCAAAGCCGGAGCACATCAACCTCACCTCGTGTTTTCTCGGGGGCTTTATGGCCCTGGCAAGAGAGAGATGTTCACTGATGAGTCCCAGGCCGAGCCGTGAGCACAGCATGTTGTGTTGGAGCTGGGGTTTTTTTTTGAGACGTTCAGCAGCCACACTCTCTAGTCAAGAGTCCTGAGGTTTGTTGCTGCTCCACTTTCATCCTCATATCCAGCTTCCAGCCCTTTTCTTCTCTCTGTCCAGTGTGTCTTTTGTGTTCCTTTCTTGTCCTGTGTGCTCCCCATCCCATTCCCGTTCCCTACGGAGGGGGAGGGTGTGGAGACTGGGGGCTCCGACGTGGTTTGGGGCACCCCAAGGTCCCTGGGAAAGGGAGCCGGGCTGCGCTGGAGGAGCAGGTGAGTCGGGCATGGGGGGGGGGGGGGGGGGGTCATGCTGGGTGCCAGAACATTGAGAGGGAGGGGTGGGTGTAGAATGCATGAAAAACAGAACCATAAAAAATAGCTAAATATAGTCTAAAAGGAATGTTTAAATGCTTTTTATTTGGGTAGAGGCACGGTTTTTATAGCTAATATAAAAATAAAATATAAAGAATAGAAATAGATTGGTATACATGTAAAATATAATGAAATCTAAGTAGCAAATATCTATGAAAAATCTAGTGTATAATAGAAATAATGCAAATATAAGAATATGTATAAATATAAAATAGAGCTATGAGAATGGGAATAAGAATGGGGTAAAACATCAGTGAGAAATGGAAAAAAACCACATGAAAAATGGTGGGAAAATCAGTGAGAAATGGAGAAAAATCAGTGAAAAACGGGGGGGGAATCTTTGAAAAATGGGGAAAAAAATCAGTGAGAAATGGGGGAAAAAAAATCCATGAAAAATGGGGGAATAAATCAGTGAGAAACGGGGAAAAGTGGGGGAAAAAATAATTGAGAAATGGGGGAAAAAATCCGTGACGAATGGCGGGAAAAGTCATTAAGAAATGGGGGAAAAATCAGTGAGAAACAGGGAAAAAATCAATGAGAAATGGGGGAAAATTTGGGACAAAATCAGCGAGAAATGGGGGAAAAAGCAGTGGTAAATGGGGGAAAAGTCGATGAAAAATGGGGGAATATTCAGTGAGAAATGGGGGGGGGGGGGAAATCAGTGAGAAATGGGGAAAAAATCCGTGGAAAACAGGCAAACAATCCATGGGCAATGGCGGGAACAGAGCGAGCTGTTGTTGCTCGTGCTGTGGTGGCCGATGCTGTGGGGAAAAAATAAGTGAAAAATGGGGGCAATAATCAGTGATAAATGGGGAGAAAATCAGTGATTAATGGGCGGAAAAATGCATGAAAAATGGAAGGAAAAATTCAGAGAGAAATGGGGGCAAATATCAGTGATAAATGGGGAAAAAAAATCAGTGATTAATGGGGGGAAAAATGCATGGAAAATGGGGGGAAAATTCAGAGAGAAATGGGGGCAAAAATCAGTGAGCAATGGGGGAAAAAATCAGTGAGAAATGGGGGAAACATCATGGTGAAATGGGGAAAAAAAATCTTTGATAAATTGGGGAAACAAATCATTGAGAAATGGGGGGAAAAAATCAGTGAGAAATGGGGAAAATATGGGAAAAAATCCACGAAAATTGCGGGAAAAAATGCATGAAAAATTGGGGAAAAATCAGTAAGAAATGCGGGAAAAAATCCATGAAAAATGGCGGGAAAAATCAGATCGGCGATCGATAGCTAATGCGTGCCGATCGATTAGATCGGCGATCGATTGATCACGACTACCGATCGATTATATCGGCGTTCGATTGCTAATGCCTGCCGATCGATTAGATCGGCGATCGATTGATCGCGCCTGCCGATCGATTAGATCGGCGTTCGATTGCTAATGCCTGCCGATCGATTAGATCGGCGATCGATTGATCGCGCCTGCCGATCGATTAGATCGGCGATCGATTGATCGCGCCTGCCGATCGATTCGATCGGCGATCGATTGCTAATGCCTGCCGATCGATTAGATCGGCGATCGATTGATCGCGCCTGCCGATCGATTAGATCGGCGATCGATTGGTAATGCCTGCCGATCGACTAGATCGGCGATCGATTGATCGCGCCTGCCGATCGATTAGATCGGCGATCGCTTTCCAATGCCTGCCGATCGATTGCTAATGCACACTATTTGCACACTCCTTGCACACGCTTTGCACTCATACAGAGGCAGGAGGTTTCTCAGTTCTGGTCGCGGTTTTTTGGGGCGTTCATTCCGGGGGATTTCCTCAAGGATTGGGACACTCCTTGATTCCATCCCTTGCCTGTCTCCCAAGCGCCACCCTGTGGGCAGAGCGCGGTACTGCGCGCCTGCCTCTCCCAAGATGGCGGCTCGGGTGTCGCTCCCCGACCTTCTAACTCTGGCTGCAAAAGGAGGGTGGCACAGCAAGGAGCCCGCTCGCTCTAGTGGGATGCCTGCGCACGACGCCGACACCGATCCCACGGGTGCGATTTTCGGCGGCGTTTCCAATCGTGCGGACATCTCCTTCAGCCCGCTTCGGCCCGGGGGAGAGGGGCGGGGCCGCCAGCGATGGTCCCGGCGCAGCCCGGGCAGGCTCGGGGCGGAGCCGGGGCTTGGCGAGGCGGGGCACGGAGGTCCCGGGGACGGGACCGGGCGGGGCCGGGGCGGTGCTTTAGGGGCGGTCCCCAGTGGTCCCGGGCGGCACCGGGGGCGGGGCCGGGTGATCCCGGAGCGGTACCGAGCTGTGCTGGGGACGGTGCTGCAGGGGCGGTGCCGCGCCCGCCTCAGGGTGATTGAATGCCCAGAAATCGCCTCCTCTGCCCCGTGCTCACACTGAGCTGCGGGCTGCAGCGTGCTGTCGGAGCTCCGCACACAGCACGGATTTGGGCTTCCCCTCCTCTCAAACCCTCTCCCCCTTCTTCCTCCTCCTCATCTTCCTCTTTGTCCTCTGTCACTGCTGAGGCTCTGGAAAGAACTGAAATTCTGCAGGGAGAGATGTCCTCTCGTGGCCCCAGGGACTGCCTCGGCACCGGCCACGAGCGCCTCCGGCCCCTGCCTTCTCCTGCTTGAAAAGATCACCTGGAGCCCGAGCTCGGGGGGGTGAAATCAGCTGAAATCCAGGTAACTCTGTCAAGTGCCCCCCAGGGACATCGGCGGGGCTGGGGGATGAGGGTTTGAAACAGCAAATTCTTTGGAATATACACCTGTCCCTGTGCCGATGCTGCTGAGCTTCCTGCCACAGTATATCCCCACTCCATGAGGCGCTGTGAGGTTATGGCAGTGGGAATTGAGCAGGGAATTCGGGGCTATGGGCATAATTCACGGGAGCTAGCAAAGCTGACAGCCAACCCCAAATCGGGGCACAGCACAGAGAACAATCTGTGTGCTGCCCTGTCAGCTCAAGCTCCTGGGCTGGGAAGTATTGGGAGTTAAATGTATGGAATTACACAAATCACAGCAACTGGCATCACCCAGAGGGACAATCCAAGGCCCAAACAATTCCTCCACAGTCCACTCTGGGAAAAACACCCTGTGCCTGCCAGGAGCTCTGACCCTGCTTTTCCTACCAGCTCCTGAGCAGTGTCAGGGCCACCACGACGCCTTTAAAATCCAGATAAACCCCAAATCCTACACAGTGAATAATCCAAAGAAAGTACTGAATTGTTGTCATTAAAAGCTCAAAACTCATTAAGAATTCTATGACAACAGTGTAATGGACTCCCAGGAACCTCATGAATGCTCTCAGTTTCATTTTTGTGTATTTTTACTCCCTCATTTGGCAGCTTGTAAAACTTATCCTGGAATTCAGAGGTCAAGCAGGATCGACTTTGGATTGACCTTCACCTCTGTTCCCACTTTGTGCAAACACAACTCGTGCCCAGGTGGGTGAACTCATCACCTCAGCTTTTCACTCCAGAGTATCCCCTCCTTATTTCCCTGTAGATGAACTCAGATCCACTCCTCACCTCCACTGGTCATCCAAGCGTCCATTCTGTTCCCCACAGGCCCTGGTGGCCCCAGGGAGCTCCCTTGGCCTTTCTCCTGCCCCTCTGCAGCCCGAGGTCGCTACACAAACAGTTCTTGTGTCCCCTCTAAATGACCCCGGGTTTTCTGCTCAATGAATGGCATGACCCGTGCCCACTGCTCATGATTCACCCAACCAAAATCAAGAGCAAATGTTGCTTGGGCTTTAAGAACTTGAAATAACTCTGAAGCAAAAGAAATCACCTTTTTCTTCTGGTTTTTATTTTTATTTTTTCATTTAAGATGCTGGACTTGCCTCTGTGGATGTGTGCTGAGCTCTCACTGCAGGGGACTGTCAGGCCTGAATGGCTGTGAGTTCGTGTTCTTCTCAGTAGGGAATCAGAAATTATTCTTAGACCATAGAATTGTTTTCTGAAACCTTTCCCCTTTCCTCTTTGTGCCTTTGAATTTTTCAGCTGTTCCCTGTTGTCACTTCCCCTGCCTGACTTCTGTGCAGCTCCTAGCTGGGAAAAACTGGGAAAACTTAGGGGGTACAGAGGTGGAATTTTTGGCTGGATTTTTCTAACATTTCTAATTTTGCTGAACTTATTTCCCCAGTGAGAAGAGCACGAACTCACAGCCATGCAGGCCTGACAGTCACTGCGGGAAATCTGACACAGTATTAATAAGTAACCTTTCCTGAGAGCAGTCACCACCCCAGTCCTCCAGCCTTGTCAAATGTTTGCAATGAATGGACCCAAGTTCTAATCCTTAATCTAAATTTATGTCAGCTTTTGTTAGAAAGATACCGGACAGTAAATCATACAAGAGAATTTAAAAATTGCACAAAGAATAGCCGGCCCAGACCAAACCCAACCGCCCCCATCACCGCTCCACCCCAATTTTGGGAGAAACAGTGATACAGTTTATAAATACTCTCCTTCCACACTATTCAGTCCTTCACCGCACATCCCCAGAGAGGAGTCCCTCAGACCTTGCTCCCCTGAACACCAGGAGAGCTGGAGTTTCACCCAGATCCCACATTCCCATGGCAGTTAATCCCAGCAGGGAGGCAAAGAGGAACCCTGCATCCTCTGACATAGCCCACAGCACGGGCAGCACCAGGAGCCCTCCAGGCTCAGACCTCTGGTGCTGAAGCCTCTGGGCTTTGGCTGATCAAACACCACAGCTCTTGGCAAAGATGCCAGGAGAGTCGTGATTCTTCCTGTCCTGAAAGAGAGGAGGAAAAGAAAATTAAGTCGACTGCAGAAGGATTCCAGCTCTCAACTTCTGCTCTGATTCCTCACTCTGGGGTTTTATCCATGACAAGTGACACCAATTCAGAGTGCCCTTTTCCAGCATTTTTATTCCTAACTATTAAAAGGATGCTCATTTCTCTTATTGTATTCTTTGCTTAATTTTATTAGAGGCATTTTCATCCCAGACCCCACTTGTCAGTTCTTCAATCCTTTAGCACTGGACTTGGCACAAAGGGATACCCGTGGTGCTGCATCACAAGAAATCCCAAAGAGAAACCCCTTCCAAACCTGACGGAGAAAGCTTTCAAGGCACTCCAGAACACAGACAGCTTTTCCTGCCTTGTCAGGCCACACCAATTCTGTCCCATCCACCTGAACTGTGCAGGTGAGGAAAAGGCTTTCCTTGCTCCTCGGGAATCACTGTCTGAGACCACAGATGTCCATCCTGGGCAGCACCTGGAAACAACGTGGGAAAGGCAAAATGAGAGTGTTTTCTATCAGAAAATTACTACTACTAATAAAAATAACAATCAGAACTTCTGGACAAATTTAGTAACATCACTTTGATATGAGAAATACAGGCCATGCCCATCCTTGTAGCCCAGGTGAAAACAGGAAGGAGAACTAGAGGAAAAGCAGAGTCCCTTATTTGATCTCTGGACACAAACTGAGGCCTTTTCCCTGTGAAACCAAACTCACCCTTCCAGGGTTCCTGAGATCAGCTACGAGGAGGCTTTTGGCACTCCAAGAGCAGCTGGGTCACAGCTGGATGCGGCTTGGGTCTGGGAGACACCGTGCTCCTTCTGGAATTATAGCACGCAAATGCCTGCTCCTGGCCCCAGGCCCGGAGATAAAATCTGTGGGGTTTTTCCCTGTGCAACATTGTTCACCCCTCCCAGGTTCCTGAGATCTGCACAGAGGAGGCTTTGGGCACCCCAAAGGCAGCCAGGGTTACAGGTGGGGGCAGCTTGGGGCTGGGAGAAATCCTCATCCATTTGGAATTTTATCAGGCAGAAACCTGGCTGGGTGCACAGGTCTCTGGACACGACCAGTGGCCCTTTCCCCTGTGAAACAAAACTCACCCTGCCAGGCTCCTGAGACCACTTAGGAGGAGGGGTTTGACTCTCCAAGAGCAGTCGCAACGAGAGATGCTCACACAGAAGGCCATGCAGAAGAGGAAACGAGCGCACCCGCAGCCCCCCAAGGCGCGCCCCAACGCCCCAGACCCGGCACTGCCAGCTCGGGCAGTCCCATAAAGCATCCCCCGCCTCCGCAGCGGCGGGACAGGCGGGGCCCGGGGTCCCGAGGAAACCGAGCGTGCCCGGAGGCGCGGCAGGACGGCAGCGCAGCGCCGCCTGGCGGCGGAGCAGGAGAGCAGCGCCGGGCCCCATGGCAGTATCGGTACCCGTGCGCCCCCTGCTGTCCGCGGCGATGCAGCGCCCGATGCCGAGTTCCACGCCCGTGTCGCCGAGGGAGAGGGGCACCGCTGGCTGGGGCCTCCCCGCCGACACGGACAGAAGCCGAAGCAGAAGCCCCGGTGCCATTGGCGGCCCCTACCCAGCGGGCCGGGCTCCGCCGGGCCCGCGGCCCCGCGCGGTATCGGGTCGGCCCGCTCCCGTCTTCGTCGCACCCGGGCCCTGCTCCTGGCATGAAGCGCGTCACCGCCCCGCGCCGTCCCGCCCCCCGCGCGTCATCGCGTGCGTTCGGCGGCCCGCCCCGGGGGCGGTGCCGGGGGCGCTACCCGGGGCGGTGCCGGGGCAGTGCCGGGGGCGGCACCGGGGGCGGTGCCGGGGCGGTGCCGGGGGCGTTCCCGGTCGCCGTGCCGGGGTAGCCCGGGGAGCGGTTCCGGGAGCGGTTCGGGGGGCGGTGCCGATTGCAGTCCCGGTCACTGTCCCCAGTCCCCGTCCCCAGTCCTGGTCCCGGTCCCAGTCCCCGGTTCCGGTCCCCGATCCTGGTCCCAGTCCCAGTTCCCCGTCCCGGAACCCGATCACGGTCCTGGTCCCAGTCCCCAATCCCGGTCCCGGTCCCTGTCTCCAGTCCCCGTCCCCGATCCCGGTTCCGGTCCCTGTCCCAGGTCCCCGTCCGCGATCCCGGTCCCTGTCCCATTTCCCCGTCCCGGTCCCCGATCCCAGTCCCGGTCCACGTCCCCGATCCCGATTTTTCCCCGCCTTTCACACTGATTTTTCCCCCGATTTATCAATGATTTTTTTCCCCATTTTTTCCCATTTCTCACTGATATTTTCCCCCATTTTTCAGGGATTTTTTTCCCCATTTCTCACTGATTTTTTTCCCCATTCTTCATGGAGTTTTCCCCCCGTTTTTCACTGATTTTTCCCCATTTCTCACTGACTTTTTCCCCATTTTCCCCCATTTCTCACTGATATTTTCCCCCATTTTTCATGGATTTTTTCCAGATTTATCCCCATTTCCCACTGATTTTTCCCCATTTTTCATGGACTTTTCCCCCCCGTTTCTTACTTATGTTTTTCCCCGATTTCTCATTGATTTCCCCCCCCCCCATTTCGCACTGATTTTTTACCCATTTTTCCCCATTTCTCACTGATTTCTTTCGCCATTTTTCATGGAATTTCCCCACCCATTTCTAACGGATTTTTTCCCCACTTTTCCCCATTTCTCACTGATTTTTCCCCCCATTCTTCAGGGATTTTTTTCCCCATTTCTCACTGATTTTTCCCCCCATTCTTCATGATTTACAGGATACTCTATCGTGAATGGAAAGCAATTAAAGGAAGGGGGGAGGTTACCAGCCACCTGGTCAGCTCAGACAGCAGAGCTGCACACGCTTTTGAGAGCCTGTGAATTATAGCAGGACAAGACATTACATATATTTACTGATTCTAAATATGCATATGCGGTAATACATGCATTTGGAAAACTATGGGGAAAAAAAGAGGTTTATTAAGCTGCAGAAGAAAGAAGAAAAAAATTGGTTTACAAGGGATGGCAAGCAGTGGATACCAAAAGCTCTAGCCTTACAATTGTTAAAACAACTTCATTAAAGGAGTCGTTCTGTGCCTTCTTTGGGGTGAGGAAAAAAGGCTGAGGGGGGCTCCGACGTGGTTTGGGGCACCCCAAGGTCCCTGGGAGAGGGAGCCGGGCTGCGCTGGAGGAGCAGGTGAGTCGGGCATGGGGGGGGGTCATGGTGGGTGCCAGAACATTGAGAGGGAGGGGTGGGTGTAGAATGCATGAAAAACAGAACCTTAAAAAACAGCTAAATATAGTCTAAAAGGAATGTTTTATTGGCTTGTGTTTGGATAGAGGTAGGGTTTTTTTATAGATACTGTAAATAGAAAAGATAAAGAATAAAAATATAGAAGCAAATATAAGAAACCAATATATAAATATATTACATTACATTATATTATGTTATGAAAATAGAAATATATAAATATTCAGACTTTAAAAGGAATGTTTTATTGGTTTTTATTTGGTTAGAGGAGGGTTTTTTGAAAATAATATAGGCAAAAATATACAAATATGCAAAAATAGATACTGACATAAAATGATTATAACTATATATGCATATATATATGTAAGTATAAATATATAGAAATAAATATAAATATAAAATACATGTATGTAGTATGTAATATAAATAATTTATCGATTTTAATATGTTATATTAAATAGTATGTTATAATAGAATGTAAATAGCATCGAGTATATTAATATACTAGTAAAAACTACATTAAATAGTATATAAATATCGAATACACAATATAGACATATAAATCTACAGATATAAATATGAAAACTAAATAGAAAAATATATTCAAATATAATTTAAAATAATCGAGTTTTTTGTTTCTATTTGGTTAGAGGCAGAGCTTTTAAAGAAATAATATTAAAAACTATGAACCTCCAAATATAGATGGATATAGATAAAATAGAAATAACATTAGTAATATAAATCTATGTATATAATGAATAATAAAATAATATTGTATATATGATAAATAGAATAGCAATTAAATTGAATATATGAAATATGTCTAGATTATGACTAGAAATTAAATATTAAAAAATAGATGATTTATATATATAAAAGGTTTTTTTTTCATTTGGTCAGAGGCAGGGCATTTTTAGTTTGGGTCGGGGTTTTTTTGGGGCGTTCATTGAGAGGATTTTATGACGGGTGGGGACTCTGGTGCTTGGAACTCTCTCCCTTCTCTGTCTGTCCCTGACAGGGCGGCAGTGCCGGGCTGAGTTGGGCGGCAGTGCTGCCGCCGTGTGGACACAGGCGGGTACTGCACCGTGCCCCTCTCAGGATGGCGGAAGGGCCCGCGGGCCGGGACCCAGCCCTGCGGCAGCGCTCAAGATGGCGGCCTCTCTAGGACCCCGGCGGATAGGCGTTTACATAAAACGCCTGTCCGCGCTCGCCGGCGCCCTCACGCCCGCGGCACCGAGGACCGCGCGGCCGTTGTCGGCACGCTCTGACACGTCCGGGAAAATTGTCGGCGAGCGGATCGGCGTCGGCGATTTAATCAGGCATCTTATGCCTACACACCGGGGTCCTGATTTTTTCCCGCCCTTTCTGCCGCCATTTTTGGCAGGTCAGCCGGAGTGCCTCCCGAGCCGCCATTTTGAGAGTGCGGACACACTCAAGATGGCGGCCTCTCTAGGACCCCGGCGGATAGGCGTTTACATAAAACGCCTGCCCGCGCCCGCCGGCGCCCTCACGCCCGCGGAACCGCGGACCGCGCGGCCGTTGTCGGCACGCTCTGAAACGTCCGGGAAAATTGTCGGCGAGCGGATCGGCGTCGGCGATGTAATCAGGCATCTTATGCCTACACACCGGGGTCCTGATTTTTTCCCGCCCTTTCTGCCGCCATTTTTGGCAGGTCAGCCGGGGTGCCGCCCGAGGCGCCATTTTGAGAGTCCCGACACGCTCAAGATGGCGGCCTCTCTAGGACCCCGGCGGATAGGCGTTTACATAAAACGCCTGCCCGCGTTCGCCGGCATAAAAATAAATATGCATAAATATAAACATAGACATAAACATGCACAAACGTTAACCTGCATAGATATAAACATAAACATAAACATAAACATGCAAAACAATAATAATAAATAGAAATAGAAATAGAAATAGAAATACAAACATTAATAAAATCAGTGAGAAAGGGGGTAAAATCAGTGAGAAATGGGGGGGAAAAACCATGAAAAATGATGGAAAAATCAGAGAGAAATGGGGGAAAAATCGGTGAGGAATGGGGAAAAAGATCAACGAAAAATTGGGAAAAATCAGTCAGAAGTGGGGGATAAAAATCAGTGAGAAATGGGGGGAAAAGTCGGTGAGAAATGGGGAAAAAATCAGTGATTAATGGGCGGGAAAATGCATGAAAAATGGGGGGAATAATTCAGAGAGAAATGGGGGCAAATATCAGTGAGAAATGGGGGGGAAAATCAGGAAATATCCATGAAAATTGGGGGAAACATCCATGAAAAATGGCGGAAAAAATCAATGAAAAATGGCGGAAAAAATCAATGAAAAATGGCGGAAAAAATCAGTGAGAAATGGGGAAAAATGGGGAAAAAGGAGTGATAAATGGGGGAAAAAATCAGTGAGAAATGGGGAAAAATGGGGAAAAAATCCACGAAAAATGGGTGGAAAAATCCATGAAAAATCAACGGAAAAATCAGTGAGAAATGGGGAAAACATCATGGTGAAATGGGGCAAAAATCAGAGAGAAATGGGGAAAAATCATTGAAAAATGGGGGATAAAAATCAGTGAGAAATGGGGGGAAAATGGGGAAAAACATCAGTGAGAAATGGGGAAAAAAAATCTTTGATAAATTGGGGCAAAAATCATTGAGAAATGGGGAAAATAATCAGTGAGAAATGGGGAAAATTTGGGAAAAATCCAGGAAAATTGCGGGAAAAAATGCTTGAAAAATTGGGGAAAAAATCCGAGAGAAAATCCCCGGGAATCCCCGGGAAAAACCCCCCGGAATCCCCGAGAAAATCCCCCGGAATTCCCCGGGAAAATCCCCCCGGAATCCCCTGGAAAATGCCCCTGAATTCCCCGAGAAACTCATCCCGGAATCCCCGTGATAATCCGTCCGCTATCCCCGAGAAAATCCCCCAGGAATCCCCCAGAAAATCTCCCCGAAATCCCCGGGATAATCTCCCCGGAATCCCCGAGAAAATCCGCCCCGAATCCCCTGGATGATTCCCCCGGAATCCCCGAGAAAATCCCTCGGAATTCCCCGAGAAAATCAACCCGGAATCCCCGAGAAAATCCCCCGGAATCCCCGGGAAAATCCCCCAGGAAAATCCCCGGGATAATCACCCCGGAATCCCCTGGAAAATCCCCTAGGAATCCCCGAGAAAATCCCCCCGGAATTCGCCGGGAAAATCCCCCCGGAATCCCCCAGAAAATCCCCCCGGAATACTCTGCAATATCCCCCCGGAATCCCCGATAAAATCCCCCTGGAATCTCCAGGAAAATGCCCCGGGAATACGTGAGAAAATCCCCCCGGAATCCCGTGGAAAATCCCCCCTGAATCCCCGAGAAAATCCCCCCGGAATCCCCGAGAAAATCCCCCCGGATTCCCCTGAAAATCCCTCGGAATTCCCCGGGAAAATCCTCCCGGAATCCAAGAGAAAATCCTCCCGGAATCCACGAGAAAATCCGCCCGGAATCCCCGGGAAAATCCTCCAGAAATCCCCGAGAAAATCCCCCGGAGTCCCCGGGAAAATCAACCCGGAGTCCGATGGAAAATCCCCCCAGAATCCCCGAGAAAATCCCCCGGAATTCTCCTAGAAAATCCCCCCGGACTCCCCGAGAAATTTCCCCCGGAATCCCCGGGAAAATAGCCCCCGGAATCCGCGAGAAAATCCCCCCGGAATCCACGCGAAAATCCCCCAGAAATCCCTGTGAAAGCCCCCCCGGAATCCCCAAGAAAATCTCCCCGGAATCCCCGAGAAAATTCGCCCGTAATACTCGGGAAAATATGCCCGGAATCCCCTGGAAAAACCCCCCGGAATCCCCTGGATAATCCCCCCGGAATCCCCGATAAAATCCCCCTGGAATCTCCAGGAAAATGCCCCGGGAATACGCGAGAAAATCCCCCCGGAATCCCCTGGAAAATCCCCCCTGAATCCCCGAGAAAAACCCCCCTGAATCCCCGAGAAAATCCCCCCGGATTCCCCTGAAAATCCCTCGGAATCCCCGGGCAAATCTCCCGGACTCCCCGAGAAAATCCCCCGGAATTCCCCGGGAAAATCCCCCCGGAATCCCCGAGAAAATCCCCTAGAATTCCCCGGGATAATCCCCCCGGAATCCCCGAGAAAATCCCCCCGCAATCGCCGAGAAAATCCCCCCGGAATCGCCGGAATAATCCCCTGGAATTCCCCGGGAAAATCATCCCGGAATCCCCGAGAATATCCCCCCGGTATCGCCGAGAAAACCCCCCCGGAATTCCTCGTAAAATCCCCCCGGAATCCCCGGAAAATCCCTCCGGACTCCCCGAAAAAATCCCCCGGAATCCCCGAGAAAATCCCCCGGAATTTCCCGGGAAAATCACCCCGGAATCCCCGAGAAAATTCTCCCGAAATACTCGGCAAAATCCCCCAGGAATCCACGGAAAATTCCCCGGAATCCAGGAGAAAATACCCCGGAATCCCCATGAAAATCCCCCCGGAATCTCCGAGAAAATCCCCCGGAATCCCCGCGAAAATCCCCATGAATTCCCCGGGAAAATAATCTCGGAATCCCCGAGAAAATCTCCCCGGAATCACCGAGATAATGGCCCCGGAATACCCGAGAACATCCCCCGGAATTGCCCGAGAAAATCATCCCGTAATCCCCGAGGAAATCCCCCGGAACACTCGGGAAAATCCCCCCGGAATTCCTCGTCAAATCACCCCGGATACCCCGGGAAAATCCCTCCGGACTCCCCGAAAAATTCCCCCCGGAATACTCGGGAAAATCCCCCCGGAATCCCCGAGAAAATCCACCCGGAATCCCCTGGAAAATCCACCGGGAATTCCCCGGGAAATTCCTCGCTGAAACCCCTGGAAAATCCCCCCGGAATCCCGGAGAAAATCCCCCCGGAATTCCCCGGAATATCCCCTCGGAATCCCCGGGAAAATCCCCCGGACTCCCCGAAAAAATCCCCCGGAATACTCGGAAAATCCCCCCGGAATACTCGGGAAAATCCTCCGGAATTCCCGAGAAAATCCCCCGGAATTCCCTGAGAAAATCGCCCCGGAATCCCAGTGAAAATCCCCCCGGAATCCCCGTGAAAATCCCCCGGAATCCCCGGGAAAATCCCCCAGGAATCCCCTGGAAAATCCCCCAGGTATCCCCGATAAAATCCCCCTGGAATCCCCTGGAAAATCCCCCTGGAATCGCGGGGAAAAAGCCCCCCGCATTTCCCGGGAAAAATCTCCCCGGAATCCCCGATAAAATCTCCCCGGAATCCCTGAGAAAATCCCCCCGGAATCCGCGAGAAAATATGCCCAGAATCCCCGATAAAATCCCCCCGGAATCCCCGGGAATATCCCCCAGGAATCCCCGATAAAATCCCCCCGGAATCCCCCAGAAATTCCCCCGGAATCCCCGACAAAATCCCCCCGGAATTCCCGACAAAATCCTCCCGGAATCCCCGGAAAATCCCCCCGGAATCCCCGGAAAATCTCCGCGGAATTCCGGTCCATTTCTGTAGGAGAATAGTTTGTAAGGATAGTGCAGAAGGCACTAGTTGCCAACGAGTTACAGCTGTACTGATTAGCAAGGAGTGGAAACAGCCTTGCCTGCCCAGTGAGGCTGGTTGTTATAAAAGCGTGGGTCAGCTGGCTGCCAGTTTCACTAAGCACAGCTCCAGCTGGAGGTGCAGAGCCTGCTGCAGTGTGGGCTGGAGCCTGCTGGCTGTGCTGCGAGGAGGAAGGGACACGTGGCCGTGCAAGGGATGGACAAGGTGAGAGGATGCTGTGTGTGGGACAGACAGGCTCAGGTGGCTGGGGAAGGGACAGGCTGGGGTTTAGCCAGTCGTACAGAGGAGAGGAGGAGTCGGTGCTGTGTGGAGCTGCCTGTGAGAAAAGGAGTCAGAGTTGCCTCAAAGAAATCTGTGGAGAGAAGGCATGAAAAGTGTGTAATGAAAGACTAATGTTGGTGCCTGTCATGTCTGTCTTGATATAATTGCTACACGTTTTCTCGGAATGCTTGAATTTAGACATAAAATGAAAACTTTATTGTAAGAAAGGAATGCATTTCTCACCAAAGTGGTGTAGGGTGGGGGATCACAACTCACAGATGGCCTGGAAGCGGAACGGCCACAGGGGTTACTGTAACTGGGCCTCCAGTACCAAAGCCCCAGTGGGTTTAAAGGCTAGAGCTGGGCTGGGATTAGCACGGGCTATGCAGCTGGGCTCATGCACAGGTCTGTCAGCACTCCTGCCCGAGGACAGTCCCTCACCTAGGGAGAGGTTCTAGGCCTGGAGATGAGGCTGAGTTTGGGAAGGGTGATGAGGACATGGTTAGGGAGGGATGTAAATGCATATCAAAAGACTTAATTTTGAGGGGTGGCAAGCATTAGCTATAAAACAGTAAGTATTTACAGCTAAAGGCTGGAGGTGGGGGCTGTCTGAGGAGGACAGGACTGTTTAAGGCTGAAGTTGGAAGAGAAACCTTGGTGAAGCTTTTGCGTTAGAAACGGCCTCACCTGCCAAATCAGATTTTTGTCTTCAGGATTGCATGAGTGAGGATGCCACAGCCAAGGAAAAGGTTCAGGTTTGGGAGGCAAAGGCGAGTTAGGCAGGGCTGCAGGGCTGGGGCTTGGCTGTTTCCATACTGCTCAGGGCAGCAAAGGGTAGCTGGCTCACTGGGCATTGGATCTAGAACTCTTTCTGGAACAAGGTGGAGAGCTGAGGTTCATGCAAGGAAGGGGCCAGGAATTCTTTGTCTGACTGGAAAATGCCAGAGGGGCAGTGTGTGACTCGGATAGGATGATATGTTCGTCTGGCGAGAGTCACAAAAGAATATTTTGGTTTACTGATAACTGGGCAGCTCAGAAGTTACTACTTGACTTAGTTGCTGCTCCCATCTGTTGCACACATAAACAGAGCAAAGCAGACGAATTCTCTCGGAGCCTGAGGTCTTTGACTGGCCCTCCAAAAATGCTGCCCGCTAAAAAACAGACGTGGGGGAGGAAAGTTGTCAGATACAATAGAGCAAGAAAAGGCCACGGGCTTCAAAGTGCCCTCCAGCAGACCATGGAAGTGACGTGTCTGGAAGTGAAACCAGCAGTCTGCTTCCCCAGCCTCCTGGAAGCCTCTAACAGCTACACAGGCAGTGAGGGGAGAGAACAATTCAACCTAAAAATAATTTTCAGTAGCGTTCTGCACTGCTGTTAAAAATACTGCAACCAGGGAATGTGGTGTGGTGATAACTATTAGGCCTGTAAGTCTGGTAACTGGGGCTTTTAGCTCAAACATCTCGGTATGGCTACTTTGAGCCTTGTAAAAGCTGCGTTAAGTCCAATTTCTTGGGTAGTTCTACTAGCTCTAGCCTTGCTTTTCATCCCCTCAGTAACAAAGCAACTCCCTCTCGAGAATGTTATTTACTTTCCATATGATGTGCCTACCGATTTCTGGAATTGCAAATGTCTTTGGATACATGCGTAAATTGAAGTTTCAAGAAAGCTGTCAAGCTAAAACAAAGGCTTGCCATAATGCAGAAGAAAATGTTTTATGGAAGAACTGAGAGGTCCCTACCTGGGCATAGAATTTGCTATACGAAGGTGTGTTCCAAACGGATCTGCCATCTAAACAAGCAGAAAAATAGTTGGAATGTAGTGAGTTCAATTTAACTATTGCTAGAAATAGGAATTATTAGCAGAGCTTGGAGCATGATATCACTAGCAGCAGTAAGACGCTTTTAGCTTGCTTCTCATAAATTACTTGTAAAAAGCATTTGTACCTAGTGTGTAGCAATTAATATTTCCCCATTTTCTTCCCCCCCGCCCCCCAGTCTCAGGTACTCCTTTATTTTACCCTTTTCTGTCTTGTAACATCACCTTCCTTTATTTTATTCTATCTTCTGTTCTCAGAACATCGCAGCATCCTCTGTCAATGTGAAAGCATTTGTTCATCCTGTCTTGGAATGGCTGTCAATGTTGCCCTCTTCTGGATCACTTTTTTTTTTTTTTTTTTTTTAACAATATGTTGCTAAATGTCAGGAAAATTAATCCACAAACACCAGCGGTTTATGTCCAAAAAGGAAACAGAGGAGTCCTTTTTGCTTTATTCGAATAAAGGGAGAGGCCATGGGACATTCCCCTGGGATCTCTCAAATTTTTGGAGGACGCAGCCTCCTTTTTATCCTATTTTCCCGGCCGCATTTCCCTCTCTCTTTTCCCATTGGCTGAGGTACTTGAGAGGCACAGACTTCCCGGAACGCCTGATACCTGAAATTCCCCTCTAATGTATAACCCTCCCTTTTAATTTTTAATTCTTATAGAATTCATAGCTTCCCCCCGTTGCTTCTTTCATCTTTCGATATCCAATTTCATTTATCAGCAGCCCTGCAGTTTGTTTGTAAAGGCAACTATCTCTTTCCATTCATCAATCAGTGGAATCCATCCCATTGTTTCTTTTATCTCTCAGTGCTAGCCTTATCTACAGGCTGATCCACAGCTCATTTGTAAAGACAAATTCAACATTCCTCTCAGCTAATAAATGAGAAGTTAGCTGAAAAAAGTAAAAACTGGATTTTTTTTCCGGTGTGTGTCGGACAATACAGTGGAGAGAATTTGCGGGAGGATGATCGAGGATATCCTATTATAATATCGTTCTCGGACATTTTACTATTTAGATCATCAGTTGTATTCTGAAAGAAATCTATTTTAATGATATGTGTACGTTTGCACGAAGTTATAGTTAAATATAGCTTGCGGCTGGGCTCTTTAATGAATAGGGGTATTTTTGGTTTTAATTCAATATTTTATGCTTGTGGTGTGTAGTGTGCTGATTTATTTTTTAATGTTATTTACTACGTGCGCTTTTGTTTTTGAGTGAAGGTAACTTTCTGGATGGCTTTGTATTTGAGGCAGAATGAATTGAAGTAGGTTTTTAAAACTGATTTTTCATATGTACGATGGGGAGTTTAGTAGGGGCAGCTCTGATGGTGGGGGCTTGGTTGTTAATTTTATCAGACGGCTTTTGTTAGATACAGCTTTTAATTCTGGAAAGTTTTTTTTTCTAATGTCGTGCTTTGAAGGTGGTTTTCGAGGATGTATGGTATAGCTTTATTTTGTTTGTAGATGGTGTATGATAAGGGCTATGGTCTATTTATCTAATGCCATGTTTTTTCATTCAGGTGTTGATAAGGGAGTTCTTGAATGGCGTTTTGTGTTGTTTTTGTTTTTGGTGGGGCGTTGTTTTTAAAGGATACCTTGATAAGGTTTGCCGATGGCGTTCTAGCCCGTAGCATAAGGCATAGGGTAGTTTTTGAATTATTTTGTGGTGGCTTTGATTCTTGCCAGTATGTAGTGTTTGTTTGAGGTAATGCTGTGTAGCTAATTTCTGTTTTCTTATTAATATTAGAATTGGAGTGTTGTAGTATATGGGCTGTTATTATATCCTAGGGGTTCTATTTATTTGGTTTGATTGTTTTCTAGTTATGGATAATTTTTCTCAAAAAACCATTTTCAGAATTTCAGGCGTGACACAAAAGAACGCTCAGATTGCTGGAAGGGAAACGTGTGCCCAGATTGTCTCGAAGCAGTGCTGCTGTCGGTTCTCGTTCAGTTGTGTCTTCTGAAAATGAGACTGTTGTATTCATTGCGCTGTGCTAAACACTTGTCATTCTCCCAATGCCAGGAAACAGATGAAGCTTGAAGAAAGAGGAAGGAATTTGGAAGTGTACAAACAAGCTGAGAAGAGGTTCAGAGATCAGGGTGCTCACTGGCAGCAGGGGCTGGGGTTAGGGCTGAGCAGGAGCAAAGCCGGAGCACATCAACCTCACCTCGTGTTTTCTCGGGGGCTTTATGGCCCTGGCAAGAGAGAGATGTTCACTGACGAGTCCCAGGCCGAGCCGTGAGCACAGCATGTTGTGTTGGAGCTGGGGTTTTTTTTTGAGACGTTCAGCAGCCACACTCTCTAGTCAAGAGTCCTGAGGTTTGTTGCTGCTCCACTTTCATCCTCATATCCAGCTTCCAGCCCTTTTCTTCTCTCTGTCCAGTGTGTCTTTTGTGTTCCTTTCTTGTCCTGTGTGCTCCCCATCCCATTCCCGTTCCCTACGGAGGGGGAGGGTGTGGAGACTGGGGGCTCCGACGTGGTTTGGGGCACCCCAAGGTCCCTGGGAAAGGGAGCCGGGCTGCGCTGGAGGAGCAGGTGAGTCGGGCATGGGGGGGGGGGGGGGGGGGGGGGGGGGGTCATGCTGGGTGCCAGAACATTGAGAGGGAGGGGTGGGTGTAGAATGCATGAAAAACAGAACCATAAAAAATACCTAAATATAGTCTAAAAGGAATGTTTAAATGCTTTTTATTTGGGTAGAGGCACGGTTTTTATAGCTAATATAAAAATAAAATATAAAGAATAGAAATAGATTGGTATACATGTAAAATATAATGAAATATAAGTAGCAAATATCTATGAAAAATCTAGTGTATAATAGAAATAATGCAAATATAAGAATATGTATAAATATAAAATAGAGCTATGAGAATGGGAATCAAGAATTGGGGTAAAACATCAGTGAGAAATGGAAAAAAACCACATGAAAAATGGTGGGAAAATCAGTGAGAAATGGAGAAAAATCAGTGAAAAACGGGGGGGAATCTTTGAAAAATGGGGAAAAAAATCCGTGAGAAATGGGGGAAAAAAAATCCATGAAAAATGGGGGAATAAATCAGTGAGAAACGGGGAAAAGTGGGGAAAAAATAATTGAGAAATGGGGGAAAAAATCCGTGACGAATGGCGGGAAAAGTCATTAAGAAATGGGGGAAAAATCAGTGAGAAACAGGGAAAAAAATCAATGAGAAATGGGGGAAAATTTGGGACAAAATCAGCGAGAAATGGGGGAAAAAGCAGTGGTAAATGGGGGAAAAGTCGATGAAAAATGGGGGAATATTCAGTGAGAAATGGGGGGGGGGGGGGAAATCAGTGAGAAATGGGGAAAAAATCCGTGGAAAACAGGCAAACAATCCATGGGCAATGGCGGGAACAGAGCGAGCTGTTGTTGCTCGTGCTGTGGTGGCCGATGCTGTGGGGAAAAAAATAAGTGAAAAATGGGGGCAATAATCAGTGATAAATGGGGAGAAAATCAGTGATTAATGGGCGGAAAAATGCATGAAAAATGGAAGGAAAATTCAGAGAGAAATGGGGGCAAATATCAGTGATAAATGGGGAAAAAAAATCAGTGATTAATGGGGGAAAAATGCATGGAAAATGGGGGGAAAATTCAGAGAGAAATGGGGGCAAAAATCAGTGAGCAATGGGGGGAAAATCGGGAAATATCCATGGAAAAATGGGGGGAAAAAATCAGTGAGAAATGGGGGAAAAAATCAGTGAGAAATGGGGGAAAAAATCAGTGAGAAATGGGGAAAAAAAATCTTTGATAAATTGGGGAAACAAATCATTGAGAAATGGGGGGAAAAAATCAGTGAGAAATGGGGAAAATATGGGAAAAAATCCACGAAAATTGCGGGAAAAAATGCATGAAAAATTGGGGAAAAATCAGTAAGAAATGCGGGAAAAAATCCATGAAAAATGGCGGGAAAAATCAGATCGGCGATCGATAGCTAATGCGTGCCGATCGATTAGATCGGCGATCGATTGATCACGACTACCGATCGATTATATCGGCGATCGATTGCTAATGCCTGCAGATCGATTCGATCGGCGATCGATTGATCGCGCCTGCCGATCGATTAGATCGGCGTTCGATTGCTAATGCCTGCCGATCGATTAGATCGGCGATCGATTGGTAATGCCTGCCGATCGATTAGATCGGCGATCGATTGGTAATGCCTGCCGATCGATTAGCTCGGCGATCGATTGATCGCGCCTGCCGATCGATTAGATCGGCGATCGATTGATCGCGCCTGCCGATCGATTAGATCGGCGATCGATTGGTAATGTGGTAATGCCTGCCGATCGATTAGATCGGCGATCGATTGATCGCGCCTGCCGATCGATTAGATCGGCGATCGATTGGTAATGCCTACCGATCGATTAGATCGGCGATCGATTGCTAATGCCTGCCGATCGATTAGATCGGCGATCGATTGATCGCGCCTGCCGATCGATTAGATCGGCGATCGATTGCTAATGCCTGCTGATCGATTAGATCGGCTATCGATTGATCGCGCCTGCCGATCGATTAGATCGGCGATCGATTGCTAATGCCTGCCGATCGATTAGCTCGGCGATCGATTGATCGCGCCTGCCGATCGATTAGATCGGCGATCGATTGCTAATGCCTGCCGATCGATTAGATCGGCGATCGATTGATCGCGCCTGCCGATCGATTAGATCGGCGTTCGATTGCTAATGCCTGCCGATCTATTAGATCGGCGATCGATTGGTAATGCCTGCCGATCGATTAGATCGGCGATCGATTGATCGCGCCTGCCGATCGATTCGATCGGCGATCGATTGCTAATGCCTGCCGATCGATTAGATCGGCGATCGATTGATCGCGCCTGCCGATCGATTAGATCGGCGATCGATTGCTAATGCCTGCCGATCGATTCGATCGGCGATCGATTGATCGCGCCTGCCGATCGATTCGATCGGCGATCGATTGCTAATGCCTGCCGATCGATTAGATCGGCGATCGATTGATCGCGCCTGCCGATCGATTAGATCGGCGATCGCTTTCCAATGCCTGCCGATCGATTGCTAATGCACACTATTTGCACACTCCTTGCACACGCTTTGCACTCATACAGAGGCAGGAGGTTTCTCAGTTCTGGTCGCGGTTTTTTGGGGCGTTCATTCAGGGGGATTTCCTCAAGGATTGGGACACTCCTTGATTCCATCCCTTGCCTGTCTCCCAAGCGCCACCCTGTGGGCAGAGCGCGGTACTGCGCGCCTGCCTCTCCCAAGATGGCGGCTCGGGTGTCGCTCCCCGACCTTCTAACTCTGGCTGCAAAAGGAGGGTGGCACAGCAAGGAGCCCGCTCGCTCTAGTGGGATGCCTGCGCACGACGCCGACACCGATCCCACGGGTGCGATTTTCGGCGGCGTTTCCAATCGTGCGGACATCTCCTTCAGCCCGCTTCGGCCCGGGGGAGAGGGGCGGGGCCGCCAGCGATGGTCCCGGCGCAGCCCGGGCAGGCTCGGGGCGGAGCCGGGGCTTGGCGAGGCGGGGCACGGAGGTCCCGGGGACGGGACCGGGCGGGGCCGGGGCGGTGCTTTAGGGGCGGTCCCCAGTGGTCCCGGGCGGCACCGGGGGCGGGGCCGGGTGATCCCGGAGCGGTACCGAGCTGTGCTGGGGACGGTGCTGCAGGGGCGGTGCCGCGCCCGCCTCAGGGTGATTGAATGCCCAGAAATCGCCTCCTCTGCCCCGTGCTCACACTGAGCTGCGGGCTGCAGCGTGCTGTCGGAGCTCCGCACACAGCACGGATTTGGGCTTCCCCTCCTCTCAAACCCTCTCCCCCTTCTTCCTCCTCCTCATCTTCCTCTTTGTCCTCTGTCACTGCTGAGGCTCTGGAAAGAACTGAAATTCTGCAGGGAGAGATGTCCTCTCGTGGCCCCAGGGACTGCCTCGGCACCGGCCACGAGCGCCTCCGGCCCCTGCCTTCTCCTGCTTGAAAAGATCACCTGGAGCCCGAGCTCGGGGGGGTGAAATCAGCTGAAATCCAGGTAACTCTGTCAAGTGCCCCCCAGGGACATCGGCGGGGCTGGGGGATGAGGGTTTGAAACAGCAAATTCTTTGGAATATACACCTGTCCCTGTGCCGATGCTGCTGAGCTTCCTGCCACAGTATATCCCCACTCCATGAGGCGCTGTGAGGTTATGGCAGTGGGAATTGAGCAGGGAATTCGGGGCTATGGGCATAATTCACGGGAGCTAGCAAAGCTGACAGCCAACCCCAAATCGGGGCACAGCACAGAGAACAATCTGTGTGCTGCCCTGTCAGCTCAAGCTCCTGGGCTGGGAAGTATTGGGAGTTAAATGTATGGAATTACACAAATCACAGCAACTGGCATCACCCAGAGGGACAATCCAAGGCCCAAACAATTCCTCCACAGTCCACTCTGGGAAAAACACCCTGTGCCTGCCAGGAGCTCTGACCCTGCTTTTCCTACCAGCTCCTGAGCAGTGTCAGGGCCACCACGACGCCTTTAAAATCCAGATAAACCCCAAATCCTACACAGTGAATAATCCAAAGAAAGTACTGAATTGTTGTCATTAAAAGCTCAAAACTCATTAAGAATTCTATGACAACAGTGTAATGGACTCCCAGGAACCTCATGAATGCTCTCAGTTTCATTTTTGTGTATTTTTACTCCCTCATTTGGCAGCTTGTAAAACTTATCCTGGAATTCAGAGGTCAAGCAGGATCGACTTTGGATTGACCTTCACCTCTGTTCCCACTTTGTGCAAACACAACTCGTGCCCAGGTGGGTGAACTCATCACCTCAGCTTTTCACTCCAGAGTATCCCCTCCTTATTTCCCTGTAGATGAACTCAGATCCACTCCTCACCTCCACTGGTCATCCAAGCGTCCATTCTGTTCCCCACAGGCCCTGGTGGCCCCAGGGAGCTCCCTTGGCCTTTCTCCTGCCCCTCTGCAGCCCGAGGTCGCTACACAAACAGTTCTTGTGTCCCCTCTAAATGACCCCGGGTTTTCTGCTCAATGAATGGCATGACCCGTGCCACTGCTCATGATTCACCCAACCAAAATCAAGAGCAAATGTTGCTTGGGCTTTAAGAACTTGAAATAACTCTGAAGCAAAAGAAATCACCTTTTTCTTCTGGTTTTTATTTTTATTTTTTCATTTAAGATGCTGGACTTGCCTCTGTGGATGTGTGCTGAGCTCTCACTGCAGGGGACTGTCAGGCCTGAATGGCTGTGAGTTCGTGTTCTTCTCAGTAGGGAATCAGAAATTATTCTTAGACCATAGAATTGTTTTCTGAAACCTTTCCCCTTTCCTCTTGTGCCTTTGAATTTTTCAGCTGTTCCCTGTTGTCACTTCCCCTGCCTGACTTCTGTGCAGCTCCTAGCTGGGAAAAACTGGGAAAACTTAGGGGGTACAGAGGTGGAATTTTTGGCTGGATTTTTCTAACATTTCTAATTTTGCTGAACTTATTTCCCCAGTGAGAAGAGCACGAACTCACAGCCATGCAGGCCTGACAGTCACTGCGGGAAATCTGACACAGTATTAATAAGTAACCTTTCCTGAGAGCAGTCACCACCCCAGTCCTCCAGCCTTGTCAAATGTTTGCAATGAATGGACCCAAGTTCTAATCCTTAATCTAAATTTATGTCAGCTTTTATGTTAGAAAGATACCGGACAGTAAATCATACAAGAGAATTTAAAAATTGCACAAAGAATAGCCGGCCCAGACCAAACCCAACCGCCCCCATCACCGCTCCACCCCAATTTTGGGAGAAACAGTGATACAGTTTATAAATACTCTCCTTCCACACTATTCAGTCCTTCACCGCACATCCCCAGAGAGGAGTCCCTCAGACCTTGCTCCCCTGAACACCAGGAGAGCTGGAGTTTCACCCAGATCCCACATTCCCATGGCAGTTAATCCCAGCAGGGAGGCAAAGAGGAACCCTGCATCCTCTGACATAGCCCACAGCACGGGCAGCACCAGGAGCCCTCCAGGCTCAGACCTCTGGTGCTGAAGCCTCTGGGCTTTGGCTGATCAAACACCACAGCTCTTGGCAAAGATGCCAGGAGAGTCGTGATTCTTCCTGTCCTGAAAGAGAGGAGGAAAAGAAAATTAAGTCGACTGCAGAAGGATTCCAGCTCTCAACTTCTGCTCTGATTCCTCACTCTGGGGTTTTATCCATGACAAGTGACACCAATTCAGAGTGCCCTTTTCCAGCATTTTTATTCCTAACTATTTCAGACATTAAAAGGATGCTCATTTCTCTTATTGTATTCTTTGCTTAATTTTATTAGAGGCATTTTCATCCCAGACCCCACTTGTCAGTTCTTCAATCCTTTAGCACTGGACTTGGCACAAAGGGATACCCGTGGTGCTGCATCACAAGAAATCCCAAAGAGAAACCCCTTCCAAACCTGACGGAGAAAGCTTTCAAGGCACTCCAGAACACAGACAGCTTTTCCTGCCTTGTCAGGCCACACCAATTCTGTCCCATCCACCTGAACTGTGCAGGTGAGGAAAAGGCTTTCCTTGCTCCTCGGGAATCACTGTCTGAGACCACAGATGTCCATCCTGGGCAGCACCTGGAAACAACGTGGGAAAGGCAAAATGAGAGTGTTTTCTATCAGAAAATTACTACTACTAATAAAAATAACAATCAGAACTTCTGGACAAATTTAGTAACATCACTTTGATATGAGAAATACAGGCCATGCCCATCCTTGTAGCCCAGGTGAAAACAGGAAGGAGAACTAGAGGAAAAGCAGAGTCCCTTATTTGATCTCTGGACACAAACGGAGGCCTTTTCCCTGTGAAACCAAACTCACCCTTCCAGGGTTCCTGAGATCAGCTACGAGGAGGCTTTTGGCACTCCAAGAGCAGCTGGGTCACAGCTGGATGCGGCTTGGGTCTGGGAGACACCGTGCTCCTTCTGGAATTATAGCACGCAAATGCCTGCTCCTGGCCCCGGGCCCGGAGATAAAATCTGTGGGGTTTTTCCCTGTGCAACATTGTTCACCCCTCCCAGGTTCCTGAGATCTGCACAGAGGAGGCTTTGGGCACCCCAAAGGCAGCCAGGGTTACAGGTGGGGGCAGCTTGGGGCTGGGAGAAATCCTCATCCATTTGGAATTTTATCAGGCAGAAACCTGGCTGGGTGCACAGGTCTCTGGACACGACCAGTGGCCCTTTCCCCTGTGAAACAAAACTCACCCTGCCAGGCTCCTGAGACCACTTAGGAGGAGGGGTTTGACTCTCCAAGAGCAGTCGCAACGAGAGATGCTCACACAGAAGGCCATGCAGAAGAGGAAACGAGCGCACCCGCAGCCCCCCAAGGCGCGCCCCAACGCCCCAGACCCGGCACTGCCAGCTCGGGCAGTCCCATAAAGCATCCCCCGCCTCCGCAGCGGCGGGACAGGCGGGGCCCGGGGTCCCGAGGAAACCGAGCGTGCCCGGAGGCGCGGCAGGACGGCAGCGCAGCGCCGCCTGGCGGCGGAGCAGGAGAGCAGCGCCGGGCCCCATGGCAGTATCGGTACCCGTGCGCCCCCTGCTGTCCGCGGCGATGCAGCGCCCGATGCCGAGTTCCACGCCCGTGTCGCCGAGGGAGAGGGGCACCGCTGGCTGGGGCCTCCCCGCCGACACGGACAGAAGCCGAAGCAGAAGCCCCGGTGCCATTGGCGGCCCCTACCCAGCGGGCCGGGCTCCGCCGGGCCCGCGGCCCCGCGCGGTATCGGGTCGGCCCGCTCCCGTCTTCGTCGCACCCGGGCCCTGCTCCTGGCATGAAGCGCGTCACCGCCCCGCGCCGTCCCGCCCCCCGCGCGTCATCGCGTGCGTTCGGCGGCCCGCCCCGGGGGCGGTGCCGGGGGCGCTACCCGGGGCGGTGCCGGGGCAGTGCCGGGGGCGGCACCGGGGGCGGTGCCGGGGCGGTGCCGGGGGCGTTCCCGGTCGCCGTGCCGGGGTAGCCCGGGGAGCGGTTCCGGGAGCGGTTCGGGGGGCGGTGCCGATTGCAGTCCCGGTCACTGTCCCCAGTCCCCGTCCCCAGTCCTGGTCCCGGTCCCAGTCCCCGGTTCCGGTCCCCGATCCTGGTCCCAGTCCCAGTTCCCCGTCCCGGAACCCGATCACGGTCCTGGTCCCAGTCCCCAATCCCGGTCCCGGTCCCTGTCTCCAGTCCCCGTCCCCGATCCCGGTTCCGGTCCCTGTCCCAGGTCCCCGTCCGCGATCCCGGTCCCTGTCCCATTTCCCCGTCCCGGTCCCCGATCCCAGTCCCGGTCCACGTCCCCGATCCCGATTTTTCCCCGCCTTTCACACTGATTTTTCCCCCGATTTATCAATGATTTTTTTCCCCATTTTTTCCCATTTCTCACTGATATTTTCCCCCATTTTTCAGGGATTTTTTTCCCCATTTCTCACTGATTTTTTTCCCCATTCTTCATGGAGTTTTCCCCCCGTTTTTCACTGATTTTTCCCCATTTCTCACTGACTTTTTCCCCATTTTCCCCCATTTCTCACTGATATTTTCCCCCATTTTTCATGGATTTTTTCCAGATTTATCCCCATTTCCCACTGATTTTTCCCCATTTTTCATGGACTTTTCCCCCCCGTTTCTTACTTATGTTTTTCCCCGATTTCTCATTGATTTCCCCCCCCCCCCCCCCCCCCATTTCTCACTGATTTTTCCCCCGATTTCTCACTGATTTTTTTCCCCACTTTTCCCCATTTCTCACTGATTTTTTTCCCCATTCTTCAGGGATTTTTTTCCCCATTTCTCACTGATTTTTTCCCCATTTCTCAATTAACTTTTCCCCACTTTTCCCCGTTGCTCACTGATTTGTTCCCCCATTTTTCATGGATTTTTTTCCCCATTTCTCACTGATTTTTCCCCCCCATTCTTCATGATTTACAGGATACTCTTATCGGTTAATGGAAAGCAATTAAAGGAAGGGGGGAGGTTACCAGCCACCTGGTCAGCTCAGACAGCAGAACTGCACACGCTTTTGAGAGCCTGTGAATTATAGCAGGACAAGACATTAAATATATTTACTGATTCTAAATATGCATATGCGGTAATACATGCATTTGGAAAACTATGGGGAAAAAAAGAGGTTTATTAAGCTGCAGAAGAAAGAAGAAAAAAATTGGTTTACAAGGGATGGCAAGCAGTGGATACCAAAAGCTCTAGCCTTACAATTGTTAAAACAACTTCATTAAAGGAGTCGTCTGTGCCTTCTTTGGGTGAGGAAAAAAGGCTGAGGGGGGCTCCGACGTGGTTTGGGGCACCCCAAGGTCTGGGAGAGGGAGACGGGCTGCGCTGGAGGAGCAGGTAGAGTCGGGCATGGGGGGGGGGTCATGGTGGGTGCCAGAACATTGAGAGGGAGGGGTGGGTGTAGAATGCATGAAAAACAGAACCTTAAAAAATAGCTAAATATAGTCTAAAAGGAATGTTTTATTGGTTTGTGTTTGGCTAGAGGTAGGGTTTTTTTATAGATACTGTAAATAGAAAAGATAAAGAATAAAAATATAGAAGCAAATATAAGAAACCAATATATAAATATATTACATTACATTATATTATGTTATGAAAATAGAAATATATAAATATTCAGACTTTAAAAGGAATGTTTTATTGGTTTTTATTTGGTTAGAGGAGGGTTTTTTTGAAAATAATATAGGCAAAAATATACAAATATGCAAAAATAGATACTGACATAAAATGATAACTATATATGCATATATAAATATATGTAATTATAAACATAGATAAATATATAGAAATATAAAATACATATATGTAGTATGTAATATAAATAATTTATCGATTTTAAGACGTTATATTAAATAGTATGTTATAATAGAATGTAAATAGCATATAGTATATTAATATACTAGTAAAAAATACATTAAATAGTATATAAATATAGAATACACAATAAAGACATATAAATCTACAGATATAAATATGAAAACTAAATAGAAAAATATATTCAAATATAATTTAAAATAATCGAGGTTTTTGTTTCTATTTGGTTAGAGGCAGAGCTTTTAAAGAAATATTAAAAACTATGAACCTACAAATATATATGGATATAGATAAAATAGAAATAATATTAGTAATATAAATATATGTATATAATGAATAATAAAATAATATTGTATATATGATAAATAGAATAGCAATTAAATTGAATATATGAAATAGGTATAGATTATGACTATAAATTAAATATTAAAAAATAGATGATTTATATATATAAAAGGTTTTTTTTTTCATTTGGTCAGAGGCAGGGCATTTTTAGTTTGGGTCGGGGTTTTTTTGAGGCATTCATTGAGAGGATTTTATGACGGGTGGGGACTCTGGTGCTTGGAACTCTCTCCCTTCTCTGTCTGTGAAAATTGGGGGAAACATCCATGAGAAATGGGGGGGAAAATCTGTGAGAGACGGGGAAAAATGGGGAAAAAATCCACGAAAAATAGGGGGAAAAATCCATGAAAAATGGGGGGAAAATCAGTGAGAAATGGGGAAAAAATCAGTGAGAAATGGGGAAAAATCAGGAAAAAAATCCAGGAAAAATGCGGGAAAAAATGCTTGAAAAATGGCGGAAAAAATCAGTGAGAAATCGGGAAAATCAGTCAGAAATGGGTCGTAAATATCAGTGAGAAATGGGGAAAAAATCATTGAGAAATGGGGAAAAAATAATTGAGAAATGGGGGGAAAAATGCATGAAAAATGGGAGGAAAAATCAGAGAGGAATGTGTGCAAAAATCAGTGATAAATGGGGAGAAAATCAGTTATTAATGGGCGGGAAAATGCATGAAAAATGGGGGGAAAAATTCAGAGAGAAATGGGGGCAAATATCAGTGAGAAATGGGGGGGAAAATCGGGAAATATCCATGAAAAATGGGGGGAAAAATCAGGGAGAAATGGGGAAAAATGGGGAAAAAGCAGTGATAAATGGGGGGAAAAATCAGTGAAAAATGGGGAAAAATCAGGAAAAAAATCCAGGAAAAATGCGGGAAAAAATGCATGAAAAATTGGCGAAAAAATCAGGAGAAATGGGGAAAAATCAGTCAGAAATGGGTCGTAAATATCATTGAGAAATGGGGAAAAAATCATTGAGAAATGGGGAAAAAATCAGTGAGAAATGGAGAAAAATCGGGAAAAATCCAGGAAAATTGCGGGAAAAAATGCATGAAAAATTGGGGCAAAAATCAGAAATGGGGGGGAAATGCAGGAAAAATGGGGGGAAAATTTAGAGAGAAATGGGGCCAAAAATCAGTGAGAAATGGGGGGAAAATGGGGAAATATCCATGAAAACTGGGGGAAACATCCATGAGAAATGGGGGGGAAAATCTGTGAGAGACGGGGAAAAACGGGGAAAAAATCCACGAAAAATAGGGGGAAAAATGCGTGAAAAATGGGGGGAAAATCAGTGAGAAATGGGGAAAAATCAGGAAAAAATCCAGGAAAATTGCGGGAAAAAATGCTTGAAAAATTGGGGAAAAAATCCGAGAGAAATGGGGAATAAATCAGTGAGAAATGGGTCGTAAATATCATTGAGAAATGGGGAAAAAACGAGTGAGAAATGGGGAAAAAACGAGTGAGAAATGGGGAAAAATCAGTTAGAAATGGGTCGTAAATATCAGTGAGAAATGGGGAAAAAATCATTGAAAAATGGGGAAAAAATCAGGGAGAAATGGAGAAAAATCGGGAAAAATCCAGGAAAATTGTGGGAAAAAATGCATGAAAAATTGGGGCAAAAATCAGAAATGGGGGGGGAAATGCAGGAAAAATGGGGGGAAAATTTAGAGAGAAATGGGGCCAAAAATCAGTGAGAAATGGGGGGGGAAATGGGGAAATATCCATGAAAATTGGGGGAAACATCCATGAGAAATGGGGGGAAAAATCTGTGAGAGACGGGGAAAAATGGGGAAAAAAATCCACGAAAAATAGGGGGAAAAATGCGTGAAAAATGGGGGGAAAATCAGTGAGAAATGGGGAAAAAACGAGTGAGAAATGGGGAAAAATCAATGAGAAATGGGGGGTAAAAATCAGTGAGAAATGGGGAAAAATCAGGAAAAAATCCAGGAAAATCGCGGGAAAAAATGCTTGAAAAATTGGGGAAAAAATCCGAGAGAAATGGGGAATAAATCAGTGAGAAATGGGGGGAAAAATGCATGAAAAATGGGGGAAAAAATCATTGAGAAATGGGGCAAAAATCAGTGATAAATGGGGAAAAAATCAGTGATTAATGGGCGGAAAAATGCATGAAAAATGTTGGAAAAAATCCGAGAGAAATGGGGGCAAAAATCAGTGAGAAATGGGGGGGAAAGTCGGGAAAAAATCCACGCAAAATGGGTGGAAAAATCCATGAAAAATGGAGGAAAAAGAATCAGTGAGAAATGGGGGGGGGGAAATCAGTGAGAAATGGGGGAAAATGGGGGAAATCATCAGTGAGAAACGGGGGAAAAAAATCAATGAGAAATGGGGAGAAATTGGGGACAAAATCAGCGAGAAATGGGTGAAAAATCAATGGTAAATGGGGGTAAAGTCGATGAAAAATGGGGGAATATTCAGTGAGAAATGGGGGGAAAAAAATCAGTGAGTAATGGGGGAAAAATGGGGAAAAAATCCATGAGAAATGGGGGAAAATTGGGGACAAAATCAGCGAGAAATGGGTGAAAAATCAATGGTAAATGGGGGTAAAGTCGATGAAAAATGGGGGAATATTCAGTGAGAAATGGGGGGAAAAAAATCAGTGAGTAATGGGGGAAAAACGGGGAAAGAATCCATGAAAAATGGGTGTAAAAAATCAGTTAGAAATGGGGGAAAAATCAGTGAGAAATGGGGGAAAAAAATCGGTGAGAAATGGGAAAAAATATTTGAAAAATTGGGAAAAAAAAATCATTGAGAAATGGGGGAAAAAAATTAGTGAGAAATGGGGAAAATTTGGGAAAAAATCCAAGAAAATTGCGGGGGAAAAAATCAGTGAGAAATGGGGGAAAAATGCATGAAAAATGGGGGGAAATATCAGAGAGAAATGGGGAAAAAATCAATAAAAAATGGCGGGAAAAATCAGATCGGTGATCGATAGCTAATGCATGCCTATGGATTAGATCGGCGATCGATTGATCGCGACTACCGATCGATTATATCGGCGATCGATTGCTAATGCCTGCCGATCGATTAGCTCGGCGATCGATTGATCGCGCCTGCCGATCGATTATATCGGCGATCGATAGCTAATACCTGCCGATCGATTAGATCGGCGATCGATTGATCGCGCCTGCCGATCGATTAGATCAGCGATCGATTGCTAATGCCTGCCGATCGATTAGATCGGCGATCAATCGATCGCGCCTGCCGATCGATTAGATCGGCGATCGATTGATCGCGCCTGCCGATCGATTAGATCGGCGATCGATTGCTAATGCCTGCCGATCGATTATATCAGCGATCGATTGCTAATGCCTGCCGATCGATTTCTAATGCACACTATTTGCACACTCCTTGCACACCCTTTGCACTCATACAGAGGCAGGAGGTTTCTCAGTTCTGGTCGGGGTTTCTTGGGGCGTTCATTCCGGGGGATTTCCTCAAGGATTGGGACACTCCTTGATTCCATCCCTTGCCTGTCTCCCAAGCGCCACCCTGTGGGCAGAGCGCGGTACTGCGCGCGTGCCTCTCCCAAGATGGCGGCTCGGGTGTCGCTCCCCCGTCCTTCTAACTCTGGCTGCAAAAGGAGGGTGGCACAGCAAGGAGCCCGCTCGCTCTAGTGGGATGCCTGCGCACAACGCCGACACCGATGCCACGGGTGCGATTTTCGGCGGCGTTTCCAATCGTGCGGACATCTCCTTCAGCCCGCTTCGGCCCGGGGAAGAGGGGCGGGGCCGCCAGCGATGGTGCCGGCGCAGCCCGGGCAGGCTCGGGGCGGAGCCGGGGCTTGGCGAGGCGGGGCACGGAGGTCCCGGGGACGGGACCGGGCGGGGCCGGGGCGGTGCTTTAGGGGCGGTCCCCAGTGGTCCCAGGCGGCACCGGGGGCGGGGCCGGGTGATCCCGGAGCGGTACCGAGCTGTGCTGGGGACGGTGCTGCAGGGGCGGTGCCGGGCCCGCCTCAGGGTGATTGAATGCCCAGAAATCGCCTCCTCTGCCCCGTGCTCACAGTGAGCTGCGGGCTGCAGCGTGTTGTCGGAGCTCCGCACACAGCACGGATTTGGGCTTCCCCTCCTCTCAAACCCTCTCCCCCTTCTTCCTCCTCCTCCTCTTCCTCTTTTTCCTCTCCCTCCGCCTCGCCCCCCTCCCCGGGCCCCTGACTCCCCCCGGGATCCCCTCCTCCGGAGGCGGCCCTTCCGAACCGACCCCCCCTCCAAGCCCCGGAGCCCGAGACCATTAAGGTAAGCTTTGGAATTGAAATATCAGGATATTCACTCTATCCCACTGGCCTGAAATTTCAGGATTGTACGATTTTTTCTTGAAGCAGTTACCTTTGCTGCAGGATTGTGTGGTCAACAGTCTCCTTTCCTGTGACTCTTGTTGAAATTTGCTGTCAGATAACCGGCTAGTAACGAAATATTTGACAGAAATCAATGCTGTGAATGGACTGCACTGCAGCAGTTGATGAAAGAGCAAAGAAAATGTCTGTCGTGTTTACGCACCCCCCCGAGGCTGAATGAATTCTGATACTGTAATAAATCAGTGCAGTTGGTGCCTGCAAAGGTCTTGACATTGATCAAGAAGATATTACTTTGGATTTTTACTTTTATCAGCGTTTCTTTAATCTATACTTCAGCACTCTAGCCTTTCATAAGTCTTCTCCGGTTTCCTCTGGCCCTGCAGAGTAGTCCTCTCTGTTATTGTCTGATCCCAGCTTTGATGCAAGGAGGACTTTTTGTCTTGAAAATTAGCATCCCCCTCTGCATATTTAAATTAGTTATTTGACTTTTGAGAAAAAGCTGGTCAGCTCGAAGTCCACCAGACACCAGAGGCTGCTGTTTTTAGCACATTATTCAAGGAGGACATCTTTTAGTTACCTAAGTAGGGGTAGAGATATACCCCTAGGAATAAGGAATAAATGCAACCAGACTGTCCTGCCAAGAAAAAATCCAGTTACAGTGACTGAATTAGGGTTTAGTTGCCCTTGATCCCTGCAAGGGATTAAAGGCAGGTTCACTTGGACTCCCAGCAATGAATGTCTCAACCAAAAGCTGCTCAAAATGTGCCGTTTAGGGTTAGGTTTAGGGTCAGAGTTAGGGTTAGGGTTAGGGTTATTTGGGCTAGGGTTAGGGTTAGGGTTAGTGTTAGGGCTAGGGTTAGGGTTAGGGTTAGGTTTAGGGTTTGTGTTAGGGTTAGAGTTAGTTAGGTTAGGGTTAGGGTTATGGTTATTAGGGTTAGTGTTAGGGCTACTTCTGTTAGGGTTAGGGTTAGTTGCGTTATGGGTAGGGTTAGTTGGTTATGGTTAGGGTTATTTCGGTTAGGGTTAGGGTTATTTGGGTTAGGGTTAGGGTTAGGGTTAGGGTTAGGGCTAGGGTTAGGTTTAGGGTTAGTTGGGTTAGGGTTATGGTTAGGGTTATTTTGGTAAAGGTTAGGCTTAGGGTTAGTGTTAGGGCTAGTTGGTTTAGGGTTAGGGTTAGGGTTATTTGGTTTAGGGTTAGGTTTAAGGTCAGGGTTAGGGTTAGGGTTAGGGTTATTTGGGCTAGGGTTAGGGTTAGGGTTATTTGGGCTAGGGTTAGGGTTAGGGTTAGGGTTAGGGTTAGGGTTAGGGTTAGGGTTATGGTTAGTTGGGTTTGGGTTATGGTTAGGGTTATTTTGGTAAAGGTTAGGCTTATGGTTAGTGTTAGGGCTAGTTGGTTTAGGGTTAGGGTTAGGGCTAGTTGGTTTAGGGTTAGGTTTAGGTTTAGGGTTAGGGTTAGGGTTATTTGGGCAAGGGTTAGGGTTAGGGTTAGGGTTAGGGTTAGGGTTATTTGGTTTAGGGTTAGGGTTAGGGTTAGGGTTATGGTTAGTTGGGTTTGGGTTATGGTTAGGGTTATTTTGGTAAAGGTAAGGCTTAGGGTTAGTGTTAGGGCTAGTTGGTTTAGGGTTAGGGTTAGGGTTATTTGGTTTAGGGTTAGGTTTAGGGTGAGGGTTAGGGTTAGGGTTAGGGTTATTTGGGCTAGGGTTAGGGTTAGGGTTAGGGTTAGGGTTAGGGTTATGGTTAGTTGGGTTAGGGTTATGGTTAGGGTTATTTTGGTAAATGTTAGGCTTATGGTTAGTGTTAGGGCTAGTTGGTTTAGGGTTAGGGTTAGGGTTATTTCGTTTAGGTTTAGGGTTAGGGTTGGGGTTAGGGTTAGGATTAGGGTTATATGGGGAAGGGTCAGGGTTAGGGTTAGGGTTATGGTTATTTGGGTTTGGGTTATGGTTAGGGTTATTTTGGTAAAGGTTAGGCTTAGGGTTAGTGTTTGGGCTAGTTGGTTTAGGGTTAGGGTTAGGGTTATTTGGTTTAGGGTTAGGTTTAGTGTCAGGGTTAGGGTTAGGGTTATTTGGGCTAGGGTTAGGGTTAGGTCTATGGTTAGTTAGGTTACGGTTATGGTTAGGGTTATTTTGGTAAAGGTTAGGCTTATGGTTAGTGTTAGGGCTAGTTGGTTTAGGGTTAGGGTTAGGGTTATTTGGTTTAGGGTTAGGTTTAGGGTCAGGGTTAGGGTTAGGGTTAGGGTTATTTGGGCTAGGGTTAGGGTTAGGGTTAGGGTTAGGGTTAGGGTTAGGGTTAGGGTTATGGTTAGTTGGGTTTGGGTTATGGTTAGGGTTATTTTGGTAAAGGTTAGGCTTATGGTTAGTGTTAGGGCTAGTTTGTTTAGGGTTAGGGTTAGGGTTATTTGGTTTAGGGTTAGGTTTAGGGTCAGGGTTAGGGTTAGGGTTAGGGTTATTTGGGCTAGGGTTAGGGTTAGGGTTAGGGTTAGGGTTAGGGTTAGGGTTAGTTGGGTTAGGGTTATGTTTAGGATTATTTTGGTAAAGGTTAGGCTTATGGTTAGTGTTAGGGCTAGTTGGTTTAGGGTTAGGGTTAGGGTTATTTGGTTTAGGGTTAGGTTTAGGGTTTGGCTTAGGGTTAGGGTTAGGGTTATTTGGGCTAGGGTTAGGGTAGGGTTAGGGTTAGGGTTAGGGTTAGTTGGGTTAGGGTTGTGGTTAGGGTAATTTTCGTAAAAGTTAGGCTTAGGGTTAGTGTTAGGGCTAGTTGGTTTAGGGTTAGGGTTAGGGTTATTTGGTTTAGGGTTAGGTTTAGGGTCATGGTTAGGGTTAGGGTTATTTGGGCTAGGGTTAGGGTTAGGGTTAGGGTTAGTTGGGTTAGGGTTATGGTTAGGGTTATTTTGGTAAAGGTTAGGCTTATGGTTAGTGTTAGGGCTAGTTGGTTTAGGGTTAGGGTTAGGGTTATTTGGTTTAGCTTTAGGTTTAGGGTCAGGGTTAGGGTTAGGGTTAGGGTTAGGGTTATGGTTAGTTGTGTTTGGGTTATGGTTAGGGTTATTTTGGTAAAGGTTAGGCTTAGGGTTAGTGTTAGGGCTAGTTGGTTTAGGGTTAGGGTTAGGGTATTTGGGCTAGGGTTAGGGTTAGGGTTAGGGTTAGGGTTAGGGTTAGGGTTATGGTTAATTGGGTTAGGGTTATGGTTAGGGTTATTTTGGTAAAGGTTAGGCTTATGGTTAGTGTTAGGGCTAGTTGGTTTAGGGTTAGGGTTAGGGTTATTTGGTTTAGGGTTAGGTTTAGGGTCAGGGTTAGGGTTAGGGTTAGGGTTATTTGGGCTAGGGTTAGGGTTAGGGTTAGGGTTAGGGTTAGGGTTATGGTTAGTTGGGGTTAGGGTTAGGGTTAGGGTTATTTTGGTAAAGGTTAGGGTTATGGTTAGGGTTATTTTGGTAAAGGTTAGGCTTATGGTTAGTGTTAGGGCTAGGTGGTTTAGGGTTAGGGTTAGAGTTATTTGGTTTAGGGTTAGGTTTAGGGTCAGGGTTAGGGTTAGGGTTATTTGGGCTAGCGTTAGGGTTAGGGTTAGGGTTAGGGTTAGGGTTAGGGTTATGGTTATGGTTAGTTGGCTTTGGGTTATGGTTAGGGTTATTTTGGTAAAGGTTAGGCTTATGGTTAGTGTTAGGGCTAGTTTGTTTAGGGTTAGGGTTAGGGTTAGGGTTAGGGTTAGGGTTAGGGTTAGGGTTATGGTTAGTTGGGTTAGGGTTTTGGTTAGGGTTATTTTGGTAAAGGTTAGGCTTATGGTTAGTGTTAGGGCTAGTTGGTTTAGGGTTAGGGTTATGGTTATTTGGTTTAGGGTTAGGTTTAGGGTCAGGGTTAGGGTTAGGGTTAGGGTTATTTGGGCTAGGGTTTGGGTTAGTGTTAGGGTTAGGGTTAGTTGGGTTAGGGTTTTGGTTAGGGTTATTTTGGTAAAGGTTAGGCTTATGGTTAGTGTTAGGGCTAGTTGGTTTAGGGTTAGGGTTAGGGTTATTTGGTTTAGGGTTAGGTTTAGGGTCAGGGTTAGGGTTAGGGTTAGGGTTATTTGGGCTAGGGTTAGGGTTAGGGTTAGGGTTAGGGTTAGGGTTAGGGTTATGGTTAGTTTTGTTTGGGTTATGGTTAGGGTTATTATGGTAAAGGTTAGGCTTAGGGTTAGTGTTAGGGCTAGTTGGTTTAGGGTTAGGGTTAGGGTTATTTGGTTTAGGGTTAGGTTTAGGCTCAGGGTTAGGGTTAGGGTTAGGGTTATTTGGGCTAGGGTTAGGGTTAGGGTTAGGGTTAGGGTTAGGGTTAGGGTTAGTTGGGTTAGGGTTATGGTTAGGGTTATTTTGGTAAAGGTTAGGCTTATGGTTAGTGTTAGGGCTAGTTGGTTTAGGGTTAGGGTGAGGGTTATTTGGTTTAGGGTTAGGTTTAGGGTCAGGGTTAGGGTTAGGGTTAGGGTTATTTGGGCTAGGGTTAGGGTTAGGGTTAGGGTTAGGGTTATGGTTAGTTGTGTTTGGGTTATGGTTAGGGTTATTATGGTAAAGGTTAGGCTTAGGGTTAGTGTTAGGGCTAGTTGGTTTAGGGTTAGGGTTAGGGTTATTTGGGCTAGGGTTAGGGTTAGGGTTAGGGTTAGGGTTAGGGTTAGGGTTATGGTTAGTTGGGTTAGGGTTATGGTTAGGGTTATTTTGGTAAAGGTTAGGCTTATGGTTAGTGTTAGGGCTAGTTGGTTTAGGGTTAGGGTTAGGGTTATTTGGTTTAGGGTTAGGTTTAGGGTCAGGGTTAGGGTTAGGGTTAGGGTTATTTGGGCTAGGGTTAGGGTTAGGGTTAGGGTTAGGGTTAGGGTTATGGTTAGTTGGGTTAGGGTTATGGTTAGGGTTATTTTGTAAAAGGTTAGGCTTATGGTTAGGGTTAGGGCTAGTTGGTTTAGGGTTAGGGTTAGGGTTATTTGGTTTAGGGTTAGGTTTAGGGTCAGGGTTAGGGTTAGGGTTAGGGTTATTTGGGCTAGGGTTAGGGTTAGGGTTAGGGTTAGGGTTATGGTTAGTTGGGTTAGGGTTATGGTTAGGGTTATTTTGGTAAAGGTTAGGGGTATTGTTAGGGTTATTTTGGTAAAGGTTAGGCTTATGGTTAATGTTAGGGCTAGTTGGTTTAGGGTTAGGGTTAGGGTTATTTGGTTTAGGGTTAGGTTTAGGGTCAGGGTTAGGGTTAGGGTTATTTCGGCTAGGGTTAGGGTTATTTGGGCTAGCGTTGGGGTTAGGGTTAGGGTTAGGGTTAGGGTTAGGGTTAGGGTTAGGGTTAGGGTTATGGTTATGGTTAGTTGGGTTTGGATTATGGTTAGGGTTATTTTGGTAAAGGTTAGGCTTATGGTTAGAGTTAGGGCTAGTTTGTTTAGGGTTAGGGTTAGGGTTAGGGTTAGGGTTAGGGTTAGGGTTAGTGTTAGGGTTAGGGTTAGGCTTAGGGTTAGTGTTAGGGTTATTTGGTTTAGGGTTAGGTTTAGGGTCAGGGTTAGGGTTAGGGTTAGGGTTATATGGGCTAGGGTTAGGGTTAGGGTTAGGGTTAGGTTTAGGGTTAGGGTTAGGGTTATGGTTAGTTGGGTTAGGGTTATGGTTAGGGTTATTTTGGTAAAGGTTAGCCTTATGGTTAGTGTTAGGGCTAGTTGGTTTAGGGTTAGGGTTATGGTTATTTGGTTTAGGGTTAGGTTTAGGGTCAGGGTTAGGGTTAGGGTTAGGGTTATTTGGGCTAGGGTTTGGGTTAGTGTTATGGTTAGGGTTAGTTGGGTTTGGGTTATGGTTAGGGTTATTTTGGTAAAGGTTAGGCTTAGGGTTAGTGTTAGGGCTAGTTGGTTTAGGGTTAGGGTTAGGGTTATTTGGTTTAGGGTTAGGTTTAGGGTCAGGGTTAGGGTTAGGGTTATTTGGGCTAGGGTTAGGGTTAGGGTTAGGGTTAGGGTTATGGTTAGTTGGGTTAGGGTTATGGTTAGGGTTATTTTGGTAAAGGTTAGGCTTATGGTTAGTGTTAGGGCTAGTTGGTTTATGGTTAGGGTCAGGGTTATTTGGTTTAGGGTTAGGTTTAAGGTCAAGGTTAGGGTTAGGGTTAGGGTTAGGGTTATGGTTAGTTGGGTTTGGGTTATGGTTAGGGTTATTTTGGTAAAGGTTAGGCTTATGATTAGTGTTAGGGCTAGTTGGTTTAGGGTTAGGGTTAGGGTTATTTGGTTTAGGTTTAGGTTTAGGGTCAGGTTTAGGGTTAGGGTTAGGGTTATTTGGGCTAGGGTTAGGGTTAGGGTTAGGGTTAGGGTTAGTTGGGTTAGGGTTGTGGTTAGGGTAATTTTCGTAAAAGTTAGGCTTAGGGTTAGTGTTAGGGCTAGTTGGTTTAGGGTTAGGGTTAGGGTTATTTGGTTTAGGGTTAGGTTTAGGGTCATGGTTAGGGTTAGGGTTATTTGGGCTAGGGTTAGGGTTAGGGTTAGGGTTAGTTGGGTTAGGGTTATGGTTAGGGTTATTTTGGTAAAGGTTAGGCTTATGGTTAGTGTTAGGGCTAGTTGGTTTAGGGTTAGGGTTAGGGTTATTTGGTTTAGCTTTAGGTTTAGGGTCAGGGTTAGGGTTAGGGTTAGGGTTAGGGTTAGGGTTATGGTTAGTTGTGTTTGGGTTATGGTTAGGGTTATTTTGGTAAAGGTTAGGCTTAGGGTTAGTGTTAGGGCTAGTTGGTTTAGGGTTAGGGTTAGGGTATTTGGGCTAGGGTTAGGGTTAGGGTTAGGGTTAGGGTTAGGGTTAGGGTTATGGTTAGTTGGGTTAGGGTTATGGTTAGGGTTATTTTGGTAAAGGTTAGGCTTATGGTTAGTGTTAGGGCTAGTTGGTTTAGGGTTAGGGTTAGGGTTATTTGGTTTAGGGTTAGGTTTAGGGTCAGGGTTAGGGTTAGGGTTAGGGTTATTTGGGCTAGGGTTAGGGTTAGGGTTAGGGTTAGGGTTATGGTTAGTTGGGGTTAGGGTTATGGTTAGGGTTATTTTGGTAAAGGTTAGGGTTATTGTTAGGGTTATTTTGTTAAAGGTTAGGCTTATGGTTAGTGTTAGGGCTAGGTGGTTTAGGGTTAGGGTTAGAGTTATTTGGTTTAGGGTTAGGTTTAGGGTCAGGGTTAGGGTTAGGGTTATTTGGGCTAGCGTTAGGGTTAGGGTTAGGGTTAGGGTTAGGGTTAGGGTTAGGGTTATGGTTATGGTTAGTTGGCTTTGGGTTATGGTTAGGGTTATTTTGGTAAAGGTTAGGCTTATGGTTAGTGTTAGGGCTAGTTTGTTTAGGGTTAGGGTTAGGGTTAGGGTTAGGGTTATGGTTAGTTGGGTTAGGGTTTTGGTTAGGGTTATTTTGGTAAAGGTTAGGCTTATGGTTAGTGTTAGGGCTAGTTGGTTTAGGGTTAGGGTTAGGGTTATTTGGTTTAGGGTTAGGTTTAGGGTCAGGGTTAGGGTTAGGGTTAGGGTTATTTGGGCTAGGGTTTGGGTTAGCGTTAGGGTTAGGGTTAGTTGGGTTAGGGTTTTGGTTAGGGTTATTTTGGTAAAGGTTAGGCTTATGGTTAGTGTTAGGGCTAGTTGGTTTAGGGTTAGGGTTAGGGTTATTTGGTTTAGGGTTAGGTTTAGGGTCAGGGTTAGGGTTAGGGTTAGGGTTATTTGGGCTAGGGTTAGGGTTAGGGTTAGGGTTAGGGTTAGGGTTAGGGTTAGGGTTAGTTTTGTTTGGGTTATGGTTAGGGTTATTATGGTAAAGGTTAGGCTTAGGGTTAGTGTTAGGGCTAGTTGGTTTAGGGTTAGGGTTAGGGTTATTTGGTTTAGGGTTAGGTTTAGGCTCAGGGTTAGGGTTAGGGTTAGGGTTATTTGGGCTAGGGTTAGGGTTAGGGTTAGGGTTAGGGTTAGGGTTAGGGTTAGTTGGGTTAGGGTTATGGTTAGGGTTATTTTGGTAAAGGTTAGGCTTATGGTTAGTGTTAGGGCTAGTTGGTTTAGGGTTAGGGTGAGGGTTATTTGGTTTAGGGTTAGGTTTAGGGTCAGGGTTAGGGTTAGGGTTAGGGTTATTTGGGCTAGGGTTAGGGTTAGGGTTAGGGTTAGGGTTATGGTTAGTTGTGTTTGGGTTATGGTTAGGGTTATTATGGTAAAGGTTAGGCTTAGGGTTAGTGTTAGGGCTAGTTGGTTTAGGGTTAGGGTTAGGGTTATTTGGGCTAGGGTTAGGGTTAGGGTTAGGGTTAGGGTTAGGGTTAGGGTTATGGTTAGTTGGGTTTGGGTTATGGTTAGGGTTATTTTGCTAAAGGTTAGGCTTATGGTTAGTGTTAGGGCTAGTTGGTTTAGGGTTAGGGTTAGGGTTATTTGGTTTAGGGTTAGGTTTAGGGTCAGGGTTAGGGTTAGGGTTAGGGTTATTTGGGCTAGGGTTAGGGTTAGGGTTAGGGTTAGGGTTAGGGTTATGGTTAGTTGGGTTTGGGTTATGGTTAGGGTTATTTTGCTAAAGGTTAGGCTTATGGTTAGTGTTAGGGCTAGTTGGTTTAGGGTTAGGGTTAGGGTTATTTGGTTTAGGGTTAGGTTTAGGGTCAGGGTTAGGGTTAGGGTTAGGGTTATTTGGGCTAGGGTTAGGGTTAGGGTTAGGGTTAGGGTTAGGGTTATGGTTAGTTGGGTTAGGGTTATGGTTAGGGTTATTTTGGTAAAGGTTAGGGGTATTGTTAGGGTTATTTTGGTAAAGGTTAGGCTTATGGTTAATGTTAGGGCTAGTTGGTTTAGGGTTAGGGTTAGGGTTATTTGGTTTAGGGTTAGGTTTAGGGTCAGGGTTAGGGTTAGGGTTATTTCGGCTAGGGTTAGGGTTAGGGTTAGGGTTATTTGGGCTAGCGTTAGGGTTAGGGTTAGGGTTAGGGTTAGGGTTAGGGTTAGGGTTAGGGTTATGGTTATGGTTAGTTGGGTTTGGATTATGGTTAGGGTTATTTTGGTAAAGGTTAGGCTTATGGTTAGAGTTAGGGCTAGTTTGTTTAGGGTTAGGGTTAGGGTTAGGGTTAGGGTTAGGGTTAGGGTTAGTGTTAGGGTTAGGGTTAGGCTTAGGGTTAGTGTTAGGGTTATTTGGTTTAGGGTTAGGTTTACGGTCAGGGTTAGGGTTAGGGTTAGGGTTATATGGGCTAGGGTTAGGGTTAGGGTTAGGGTTAGGTTTAGGGTTAGGGTTAGGGTTATGGTTAGTTGGGTTAGGGTTATGGTTAGGGTTATTTTGGTAAAGGTTAGCCTTATGGTTAGTGTTAGGGCTAGTTGGTTTAGGGTTAGGGTTATGGTTATTTGGTTTAGGGTTAGGTTTAGGGTCAGGGTTAGGGTTAGGGTTAGGGTTATTTGGGCTAGGGTTTGGGTTAGTGTTATGGTTAGGGTTAGTTGGGTTTGGGTTATGGTTAGGGTTATTTTGGTAAAGGTTAGGCTTAGGGTTAGTGTTAGGGCTAGTTGGTTTATGGTTAGGGTCAGGGTTATTTGGTTTAGGGTTAGGTTTAAGGTCAAGGTTAGGGTTAGGGTTAGGGTTAGGGTTATGGTTAGTTGGGTTTGGGTTATGGTTAGGGTTATTTTGGTAAAGGTTAGGCTTATGATTAGTGTTAGGGCTAGTTGGTTTAGGGTTAGGGTTAGGGTTATTTGGTTTAGGTTTAGGTTTAGGGTCAGGTTTAGGGTTAGGGTTAGGGTTATTTGGGCTAGGGTTAGGGTTAGGGTTAGGGTTAGGGTTAGTTGGGTTAGGGTTGTGGTTAGGGTAATTTTCGTAAAAGTTAGGCTTAGGGTTAGTGTTAGGGCTAGTTGGTTTAGGGTTAGGGTTAGGGTTATTTGGTTTAGGGTTAGGTTTAGGGTCATGGTTAGGGTTAGGGTTATTTGGGCTAGGGTTAGGGTTAGGGTTAGGGTTAGTTGGGTTAGGGTTATGGTTAGGGTTATTTTGGTAAAGGTTAGGCTTATGGTTAGTGTTAGGGCTAGTTGGTTTAGGGTTAGGGTTAGGGTTATTTGGTTTAGCTTTAGGTTTAGGGTCAGGGTTAGGGTTAGGGTTAGG